>NC_089779.1:15284832-15299832 GCF_040412425.1 Macrobrachium rosenbergii
CGTGAAAAAACACACAAAGTCAAATGCATGAAAACACACACAAAGTCAATGCATGAAAACACGCACAAAGTCACTGAGTGAAAGCACACACAAACTCAATGCGTGAAAACACACACAAAGGTCAATGCGTGAAAACACTCACAAAGTCATTGAGTGAAAACACACACAAACTCAATGCGTGAAAACACACACAAAGGTCAATGCGTGAAAACACTCACAAAGTCATTGAGTGAAAACACACACAAACTTAATGCGTGAAGACACATACAAAGTCAATTCATGAAAATACACACAAACTCAATGCGTGAAGACACACACAAAGTCAATGCATGAAGACACACACAAAGACAATGCATGAAAACACACAAAGCGAATGCGCAAAAAACGCACATAAACCCAATGCATGAAAACCCACACAAAGTCAATATGTGAAAACATGCGTGAACACACACACACAAAGCGAAAGCGTGAAAACACACACACGTCAGTGCGTTAAAACACAAAATGCATGCGTGAAATCACACACAAAGTCGAATGCTTGAAAACACACAAAGTCAGTGCATGAAAACACACACGAAGACAATGCGTGAAAACACACATACGCACTCAAACCGCTGCGCACGCGAGTGCGCGCGCGCGTAAACAAACGGCCACGATGGGACAGTTGTTCGACGGACCCACATTGTCTTCCCCCCTTCTTTCCAGACGGCAAGTCTCGCCTGTCATCTTGTCGCCCCGACATTCGATACTGACGATATCGAAGGAGGAGGAAGAGGAGGAGGAGGAGGAGGAGGCGGAGGAACTAATACCGTGGAAAATGAAGTGACGTAACGAGAAAATTAGATGAATGACTCGCAGTGGGAATAATAATCAAGATAAAAATCTTCCGATCAATTGCAATAACAACCTCAATAATAATAATAATAATAATAATAATAATAATAAAAATAATAATAATAATAATAATAATAATACTGCAATAAAGCGAGATGAAAATAATTAATGAATTTACGAACACAAGGCGATAAGTTTAAGTTCTTTTAAAAATATGACGCTATGTAAAATAAAATCAATAAAAATAACATGAACAATGACAATAACACCAGAAGAATAAAAATTAGCACAGAAATTCAGATGAGCAAAAGAGAGAGAGAGCAAAAGGTTTCCGATAATAAGGAATAACAATAAAAGGTAAGGAAGAAAAATATAAATAAGGAAGAAAAATATAAAGAGGAACTCGGTCTAACTTTCTTAATTTATTCATGAGTTATAACAGCACAACATAAAAATAACATTAACTAATGACAATTATAATTACAGTAAACTACAGCAACTCCCAACAACCCCAGTTACACAAATATCTCTCTCTCTCTCTCTCTCTCTCTCTCTCTCTCTCTCTCTCTCTCTCTCTCTCTGCAACAAAGCAGGTGCAGGAATAGTGTGAAATGATTCACTCTGGGAAGGAAGGGTTGGGGAAAGCAGCTGCTCATTAGAAAATGATTACACAGTTAGGCTATATGAAGAGGGGAGTCATATCAAGGGCTATCAGGGGCCTTGCACCACCCTAATGGACAGGAGTGTTATGAAGCTGCATCTTTACATAAACCTGCATATATATATATATATATATATATATAGCATATATATATATATATATATATATATATATATATATATATATATATATACACATTACCACAGGTGAAAAATAAGAGACAGGGTGTATGGTCATGACCGGTTTCGACTTTATTTCCAGGCCACTGACGAAATAAAAGTCGAAACCGGTCAGGACCTACAACCTGTCTCCTTATTTTTCACCTGTGGTAATGTGTGATATATATATATATATATATATATATATATATATATATATATAGAGAGAGAGAGAGAGAGAGAGAGAGAGAGAGAGAGAGAGAGAGAGAGAGAGAGAGAGAGATGTATAAAAATTTAGCTAACCTTAACCTTCTGTATCCTGTATCCTGGCACTGTGAAACTTTGCTTGCTCTCTCTCTCTCTCTTACACACACACACACACACACACACACACACGCTCAACAAGAGCGTCCGGAAATCGCAAACCTTCGACATGGCTGAGCAATTCACTTCTAAAGGGTTTCCCTCCCAAAATCTAATCTCTTTTTGCCAAATGTGAGGCCCTACTTTAGTAATCTATTTGTAAGTAACTATATATAAAAATTATTACGTAACCCAGCCAGTGAATCTAATTATAAGCAGACATACAAACAGCCAAATAGAGAAACACAAAAATAAACAAGGAAACTGAATTAAAAACATAATGTCATTGTTGGGGGATAATCAGTCACTCTCAACATATGAAATATATGATGACACTTACCACCTGTTTTTCAATTATAATTATGTACGAACTCATACACTGGCACATAAATTCTTGGGAAAACTCTCTACACCCTGGAGAGAGAGAGAGAGAGAGAGAGAGAGAGAGAGAGAGAGAGAGAGAGAGAGAGAGAGAAACCTTGAAGGTGGGGATGAATAGAGCACATAATAAAGGGCTAATGATTAGCAAGAAGCACGCATGAGGGCGGGAGACACTTCACTATCAAGACCAGATGATGCTCATTTTTTTCCCCCCCTAAACCTCTCAAGGCCCATTCACACCCTGGTCCTTGCTCTCCATCTCCTCCCCCACCTTCCCCTCCCCTCCCCTACAGAGGAAGTAGAAAACTGAGAAGGTGAGGAACCCGACACCTCCGGCCCTCAGTGAAAACTCCTTTCATCCAACGCGTCAAAATATCTAATTACTCCCCTCGGCTGACGCATTGTGAACTCCCCCTTCTCTCTCTCTCTCTCTCTCTCCTCTCTCTCTCTCTCTCTCTCTCTCTCTCTCTCTCTCTTTCAAAGGATTGACAAAGGGAGCGAGGGACGGAGAAAAATGGCATGGCGGAAACGGGACCAAATTGTGTTGAAGATGGAACCAGGCAGCTAGGCAGCAGTTATCAGTGATTGAAGCATGCGCACAGATAACATTCCTTGACTAATGGCAAATAGAGCGATTTGCACTGGGGTATTGGGACGACTGCCGATGGCAAAAGGAAGACCAACGCGAATGAGACAAAATGGGGAAATTATGAAAACTTACAATTAAAAAAAAAGAGGAGAGGAAAAGAAAAAAATTACCGCCCAGCGAAATAGGAAGTCACAAAATACGGGCTGGTCCAATTACGCCGACACCCGTCATTAGAGGAACATTAAACGGAATAGACAGTGGTGTAATCCCCCTTAAACAGGCGTCGCGGAGCCCATTACCGCCGAAAGAGACCACAATCGAAGCATAAATATCGTCGGCCTCGATGATTATCGAATCGTTTCGCGAGCGGAATACGAGGCAAAAACACAACGAGCGAATAAACGAGACAAGAAGGAATCAACGACGTTCGCCCCGTGACAAATGCGATGCCGTGAAGACTCTATTAAAAAAAACGGGATAATGGAGGAAGAGGCCACTTGCGGATCATACCAATAAATCAGTGGGCCACTCGCAACCGTCCAATCATTCTGCAGAAATCTTATGATTAGAGCTGATGATAAAGACTCTCGTTTGACGCGAGCGATCATTTCGAGGCAATTTTCCGATCAGGACGATTACGTTAAATGCGTTATTTCTTTATCAAGTGGATTACGACACGGGACGAAACGCCCCCCCACCCCCTAGCCAGGACACGCAATCCGGCGCCGGTTTTTCAATCGGTTCAGAGGGTCGAGATGTTTGTGGAGAATCTTATCAACTTAGGTCCTCGTTAGTTGCCGTGCTTGGTTACGAACGCACCAACATACATACAGTACACATACATATACACAAACACACGAAGGTCGATTGATGCTTTCCGCTGGTACAATATCCAGTTCTTTAACTTTCACACATATTTTCACGCACAACCATATATGAAAGTCACAAACACTTGAGAAAAAACCTAAGTGCACAAACTGAGTATGTGAAAGGGATATGTATCCGTTTAGATAACAGGGTACGTCCATGCTACATGTCATAAACACATGTCGGAAACTTACTGCATACATATCGCAAACAGGCTGAAGACAAGTACCGCCGTAAGTGGAGAACGAATCTTTGGCAAATGGCAGATAATCGCACGAAGCACAGGCTAGAAGTACCAATTTAGTCGGTGATTTGTATTCAACCTATTTATGACGTTTGTGCGATAAGTCGCGAACGTGTAGTTACTACATGTTTTACTTGCAGTGTGGAGGCAACCTTGTAATTTCGAAAGTACAAATGAATGCAGAGAAATCAAGAACTGGAGAAAAAATGCATATATAAAATTATATAACAACAGAAAAAATGCATATATAAAATTATATAACAACAAAGGCCAAAGACATGATACTAAGTCAACATAAAGTTTGAAAATATCCCAGGCGCTCCTCTTGGGATAACTATTTCCTAACGGCATTCAAATCACCATCCAAAGAGTAACAAAAAAAGAAAAAAAAAACTTTTAGTCCAGGCAACTATTTACTAAATACAACATTCTTTATCAGTTTCCATTATATTCAAGTTTTAGGCTAAATACGCAATCGATACTGGGATCAGACATTTTCGGCCTTACGTTCGATATGCGCTTATTAAAAAAAAATAAGTATATTTGAATATGCAAAAAAAAAAAAAAATTGTAAATCATATTACCATTTTCATTATCAAATTCCGTATGATTAATTTTTATTCCAAACTTGGAACTGGTGGGTATAAAAAAGAGAGAGAGAGAGAGAGAGAGAGAGAGAGAGAGAGAGAGAGAGAGAGAGAGAGAGAGAGAGAGAGAATATTAAAAATTAATGTAAACGTTACAAATTCGATATATGAATACGTTCCTGACATGAAAGTATATATATATATATATATATATATATATATATATATATATATATATATATATATATATATATATATATATATATATATATATATATATATATATATATATAATGTTACAGTCAAACTTAGAAATCAGTCATTTCGTGAAATGACTGAAATTTCAGGCAGATAGCGAATGCACTTAGGGACATTTGATCCCAGGGAGCTAGTACTAAACACGGCGAAACAGTGAGTCACCCACACTGTTTCGCCGGGTTTAGTACTAGTCTCCAGGGGGTCAATGTGGCTGAATTTGCGAATTGATTTTATACTGAGTTTTTCTTCTTTAATAACCCGCTTTTTGCACATCAATATTAGTCAATAATTGCCCAATGTTCAATTATTGACTAAAATTGATGTGCAAGAAAAACGAATTATTAGAAGAATTGAGAAAACTCGGCATAAAATCAGTTCGCAAAATGCAGCCATTTTATTCAACCAAACTTGCCTCAAAGAGAGACTTCTTCCTTCTCCTATTATTATTATTATTATTATTATTATTATTATTATTATTATTATTATTATTATTATTATTATTATTATTTACGTTCCTTACAAGATCTAGCTACAAAACAATGAGAAGGAAGCTCTTTATCTTGCCTCGAAACAGTTATAAATATTTCCGCCTGCCACGAATGCTTGTGTATGCGTAGGGCGTTTAGGCTTGATGCGTGGGATATCTTACACGGTATGCAATGCCTGTTGCGTTAATTGCAGGAAATACACAAATAAAAAGAGAATACAACAGCCATCTTCCAACCAGATGAACACTGCAAGAACTCGAAAGGGATTTCCCTTCGCGAACCCCAACAATAACGATAAATAATAGTTTTTATTGATAAATAATGACGATAAATAATAGTCAGAAAATAATGTGCAATCATGAGTCATGTCGGACACTTATATGCATATTTGCCATGTACGTGCCGTAAGCCTCTCTCTCTCTCTCTCTCTCTCTCTCTCTCTCTCTCTCTCTCTCTCTCTCTCTTACGATACACTATTTGTAAGATGCAAGCACTCATTCTCTTCACCCGAAAATATTGATCACAAAATTCTGTACAAGAAAAAAAAATAAAAATTGCACATTTATTTGTCAGATTCATCTACAACGAGTTAAATAAGCAATTCTTAGTACTCACGATCAATAGGTAATTTAATATTTCCCGATAATATATTTTAATCTCTAAGAAAATTAAATAGAAGCTACCCTAATATAAGGAAGCACTCTAATTTAAATATGTAAATACTGGTCAGACAAAAGAGCTGTCCTTCCAGTTTTGCTGGGGTGGTGGGGAGGGATAAAATTATTTGATTAATTCATACGTTAAATTACTCTGCAAGAAGCACCATAGGAAGAACATGTTAAAAACAACATTTTCCTTTTTATGGGACCTTCTGAAAATTAGTGATATTGAAACAACAAACAAATTACGATAAAATGGTTTGACTGATTGTTTTTTCTGGTGTCACTAAGGAACACATAGTCATCGGATTATCTCTGCCGTGCTGAAAATTGAAGTGGCCAGCGCGAAAAAATTCCCCAAAAGTCATTGAACTATTTTTACAACACGGAGGGTTTTCATACAGATATAAAAGCAAAAATAAAAATTTCAACGTCCAAAGTAGCCTTTTGGCATTGTTTGAAACACCAAAAGTGTTGGTGTAGGCAACATCCCACAAAAAAAAAAATTGGGATGTCAAAGACCCCTTTACTCGAACCAACATTCCGTCCACCAACACCGTATTCATAATAAGCCTAAATATTAAAAAAAAAAAATCCATTCTACCAAGCGGAAGTGTATTGTGCCATACTGTGTTTATACAAATCTTGTGCACGGCAAAAATATGCTTCATTTCCTGTCTGTACAGGGAGCTACAGTATTATGGAAAAAAATGTATATTTTTCTGCTTCAGTTCCAAACATGAAATAAAATAAAGTTAAAAGTTTCTAGATAGTCTTCTGTACTAATTAAATGAACAAATGAATGATATATTAACGTACTTTCTGGGTTCATCCACGTTATACGGAGACGGATATATACACTACACTAACATATAACAAAATAACTATATAACAAATACGAACAACGAAATCTGGCAAAAACTACTAAAAAATTCAAGAGAGTGTTAGGACATACCAGGTTCTACCTTTATTTATCAATGACAGCTCACTAATGACCTGACAACCCAGACGTCCATCATTTTTCAGTGAGGATAATCAATTAAGTAACTGGGTTAAGTAATGTAATTGGTGTCATTGTTGGTGGTAACTGCTGGTCGATAAATCTTTAAATCTGCCAAAAGTAGTAGTCTCATTTCTAAGCTTCCACCAAATTAGTTTGAAATCGAGTCCCTCCGTGTTATTTAGTTGTAACGCTGTCTTACCATGAATTTGGGAAAACTTAATTATTAAAAAGTTTGAAAGAAGAAAACCCTCAAATTCTAGTCTGACTCTCCTGTGATTAAACGCAAAAGAAGAACCAACAATATAAAAGGCAAGGTTGTGTGACTTACAGAGAGCCAGATGGTTGACATTTCATTTTTTTTTAAGTTTGTTTTATTTTCCTTAATAATTTGCTAGACTTCCCTTGTTTGTCTTTACTCTTTTTGTCTCTGTTGTGGAAGCTTGCCTTACAGCTTTACTGTCGTTGTTATCTTACTCCAAATGAACATATTTATATTATTCATGACAATAACAAGTTAAACTGAAGACCATCGAGAATACGACATTTCCCAAGGTGAATATTTTGAGTGTTTCTCTTTTTTCCTAAGTTAGAGCGAATGAAGTTTATCCCCCACGCCCCTTTCTTTGCTTAAAGCCTGATTAAATCAAGGAGAATTAATTCTACCAATATCATACATACCTATTGGTAACCCGAGTCCAGAGGTCCACACCGTACCTCCTACTTCATATCGTACCTTAATCTGAACCAACCATCCAATACTAGGGGCACTAGCGGATCCAGAACAATTTCGTGGGGGGCGGGACCAATTTTCAGATACATACATACATACATATATATATATATACATATACAATGTATATATATATTATTTCTATAATAGAGTTTTTATTTTCCCCATTTTTTATATATCTCATGTATGTTATTATCTAAATCTTCAATATTACCATTTTATCATTATTTTTCATGGGGGGGGGGGAACACGTGCCCAGGTGCTCCCTCCCCTGGGTCCACTAGTGACCAGAGGGGTGGGAATCTTACTTCATTCCCAAGACGACGCAAACATTTAAGTTATGATAATTAAGAGAGGAAAAGCAAGAGGGGGAATGTGCGGGAAGTTTTACGAACGAGAATAATTGTTGAGAATGATAAACCACACTAATAAAAGGAAGGTACGAGAATTAATTACAGTAACTTGAGTCCACTAAATAAAGAGTCACTGTTATATTATGTGACTTGGAAGAGTTTAACTCAGGATATGCATACGCTTTACTAATAAGGGTATGGAGTGGAGAATGTTCAGTGAGGTATTTTCTTCTTTTTTTTTGGTGAATGGTAAATGGTAAATGGTCTTCTGTAAAAGAAAGCCGTTTACAGAATGTGGTAGTAAAAAAAAGAAATAAATCAAAATGGTTTACGAAAAAAAATATTTTCTCACACTTTGTAAGTTAAAAGCACTAGTTTTCTTCTACTTTTCTGATAAATTTCGTGAAAATATAGAAAAACACATCTTTGCCTTCCTTCTACTGCACTTTTATTCTTCTTTTAAGCCAGAAAATGCTAATATAAATATTAATGTTCTTATATATATATATATATATATATATATATATATATATATATATATATATATATATATATATATATATATATATACATATATATATATATACATATATATATATATATGAAATTTTATCACACCGTGATATATATACAGTACAATCATGAAGCTACAAATGTCGTTTAATACAAAATTCACGCTACTTTGGGAATATTCCCGATGGGGAATTGTCCCCGAAGGGGAATTAATTTTTATATATATATATATATATATATATATATATATATATATATATATATATATATATAAAAGGGTAACAATAACACAGTATCCCATCAAAACAATCTTAATAATCTCTGAAAGATGAAGAATATAAGCAAAGATCACAAACCACACTTAATAACAATGGACAATTACAGCAGAAAATCCTACGAAACAATCTTAATAATCTTGCTAACATCAAAATGACGGGAAAACAAGAACATATCACAAATCTAGCCAGACTGACATACCAAAACGCCATTCAAAGAGGAAATCATACCAAGAGTCATTTATGCAAATTATTTCAACAAAATGCACACACAAAAAATAAAACTTCCATCTAAAGGAAGAAGGGGCGAATGAAGAACGGAGTTCCCTCTTGGAAAGGGAGAACGATAAAGACCGTTGATTATTAGATATTCAGGAGTAAAATAAAAAATAAACCGAAATTGAGAAAACTGCCTCGGGGGTAAACCACGGTTTAGACGAACGATAACAATCGAGGTGGAAAATTGTAATATCAGAAGACGGGAAAAGGGAGACAGGTCAGGGGAAGAGATTACGAAGGGAGAGGCGGGGAATGGAAGAAAATGAGACGGGGGATATAAACCACAGAAGGATATTATCATCATATTATCGTTATAGCCCTCATTAAGTTGTTTACATAATTTAGCGAAACTCATTCCTGGACTTCCGTGCTTCTCGCCCGAAGGGTATGGAATTACTTAGATGAAAATCAGATTAAGATACGTTTCGAGGAGTTGGACAGCTAAGTGAGAAGGAATCAATGAAACGGATAGAAATTAAAGGCGAGAAAGCAATGTGTCCGTGAAGTATACTATTTAATGAAGGCAGTTAGAGAACTTACTTTGGTATGTCCTTCACATAGAAAACGGGATTCCGCTGCCATTACCGAGTTGGGTTACACCTTTCAACCTTTCAAAATATGACTTCATCAAATCGATTTCCTTTTTTTTTCTGCGCACGCCCAGTCGTTCGCAGGTGACTGTCGCCAAGCAATCGTAATCATTATGCAATTCACAACGGGAAAATAGCTTTCTGATGATAACAATGTTTCGCAGTCGATCAAAGCGCTACTGAAATCAGGCATTTTATTTATTACATAGATAATCTGGTCAACTGGCGAACAGGACAAAAAATCGGGCATTCTATTTCTTAAATGCAGAATCTGGTCAACAGGAAAACAGGACAAAAAATCAGGCATTTTATTTCTTACATACAGAATCTGGTCAACAGGCGAACAGAACAAAAAAAAAATCAGGCATTTTATTTCTTACATACAGAATCTAGTCAACAGGCCAACAGGACAAAAAAAATCAGGAATTTTATTTCTTACGTAGAGAATCTGGTCAACAGGCGAAAAAAGGACAAAAAAATCAGGCATTTTATTTCTTACACAGAATCTGGTCAACCGGCGAACAGGACAAAAAATCAGGAATCTTATTTCTTACGTAGAGAATCTGGTCAACAGGCGAACAGGACAAAAAATCAGGAATTTTATTTCTTACGTACAGAATCTGGTCATTGGCGAACAGGAGAAAAGAAATTTAAAATCTATCTCCGAAAAAGTTCGCAGTTATAAAAAATGAATAAGTTGAAGTTAGCTGAATGAAAATTCAGCAATTAGAGAGAGAAGAAAAACGGAATTAAATAGCAGAAAAAGTAGAATTGGGATCAGAATCACAATTTCGACATCTGAGAAAAAAAAAAAAACACAAGGACCCGTTATCTACTGTATACCTTACCGTATGGGAAACATTTTGATGTTAATATTAACATTTTGATATTAATATTAACATCAAAATGTACGATAAGAAAAATACCACTCAATACGAAAGGCAAGGTTAAATTCCCTTCTAGCTCAATGACTTAATTTCGCAAACATATTTTAAAAAATTTTTAAACAATACTGCCTTAAATAATATTTTCATGAAACATACGTCAACTTGCACTAGTAAAGAAATATAATGGCCAAGAAGAACATATATACCTCCTACCTAATCTAATTTCAGGATTACTAATATGGAAAATAAATTAGGTAAGTGTATTCAGCCGGAAAAGCAGAACATTAATATTTATCCGTAATTGAATACATTTTCACGTTTATTTACAACTTCACGATTAAATTGTCCGAAACAGCGAGAAAGCGTTTCAAAAACAATGCATAAAATAAGAGAGTTCAAGCACCCTCTGCTTGTATGCTCTCTTTTATGCATGTCGAGGTAAACCTGCCACTTTTAGTTTCCTGTAAAAGGAAACTATTGTGCCGACTTTGTCTGTCCGTCCGCTCTTTTTTCTGTCCGTCTTAAAAACTACTAAGGCTAGAGGGCTGCAAATTGGTATGTTGATCATCCACCCTCCAATCATCAAATATACCAAATTGCAGCCCTCTAGCCTCAGTAGTTTTCATTTTATTTAAGGTTGAAGTTAGCCATAATCGTGCGTCTGGCAACGACATAGGCCAGGCCACGACCGGGCCGTGATTAAAGTTTCAAGGTCGGCGGCTCACACAGCATTATACCGAGACCACTGAAAGATACATCTGTTTTCGGTGGCCTTGATTATACGATGTAGATAAAACTCGATTGCGCTTAAAAAACTTCGGCGCATTTTTTACTTGTTTGTATACCAGCAGCTTTTTAATACCTTGAGGCAAACGACGTACAAAAGTGATATATTACTGTCGGCATATCTCTGACACCACACGCATAAATACGGCGAAGGAAATCCTGATACCATGTGTCATTCTCTTAATACACCGTCCAAAGTACGAGTATTACACACTTAACGAGACTTAAATCAACTCTTTTTATCTTAAAAATGAATTAGCCAGATTAACTCTGCAGACGGAACGGCAAAGGCCAGAGAGAGAGAGAGAGAGAGAGAGAGAGAGAGAGAGAGAGAGAGAGAGAGAGAGAGAGAGAGATTTTGTGTATAAAAAGAAAGAGAAAGAAAAATACAACGGCTGACATTTGTATGCATGCAAGAGAGAGAGAGAGAGAGAGAGAGAGAGAGAGAGAGAGAGAGAGAGAGAGAGAGAGATTTTGTGTATAAAAGAAAGAGAAAGAAAAATACAACGGCTGACATTTGTATGCATGCAAGAGAGATAGAGAGAGAGAGAGAGAGAGAGAGAGAGAGAGAGAGAGAGAGAGAGAGAGAGAGAGATTTTGTGTATAAAAGAAAGAGAAAGAAAAATACAACGGCTGACATTTGTATGCATGCAAGAGAGAGAGAGAGAGAGAGAGAGAGAGAGAGAGAGAGAGAGAGAGAGAGAGAGAGATTTTGTGTATAAAAAGAAAGAGAAAGAAAAATACAACGGCTGACATTTGTATGCATGCAAGAGAGAGAGAGAGAGAGAGAGAGAGAGAGAGAGAGAGAGAGAGAGAGAGAGAGAGATTTTTTAACGTGTATAAAAAGAGAGAGAAAGAAAAATACAACGGCCATCATTTGTATGCATGCAAAAGATAGAGAGAGAGAGAGAGAGAGAGAGAGAGAGAGAGAGAGAGAGAGAGCAGTCACATTATTTTTTATTGTGTTGAACATAACATAACGTGATCATTCACTCTTTATCTAAACAAGGAAGGGAAATTACAAAACCTCATTACCTCGTTATCATAAACTGCCTGAACATCCGGGGATCAACAACTTTTACGGCGGGTGATGAAGCATTAGTTACGCTACCTTTACTTTAAACCTTTCTTTATCATGTCAAAAACAAGCGGCATAACCATTTCCAATTTACCGAGGGGCACGAGATAGCACACGGCTCGTTCTACAGCGATGAAATTTCTGGATAATGGGTCATATTCCGTTACTGAATAATATTCGTTTTCCAAAATCAGTGTCAAGAGCTGAATTAAGGTATTATTATTATTATTATTATTATTATTATTATTATTATTATTATTATTATTATTATTATTATTATTATTATTATCATCTGTATGGAATTCCGTCATTCTAGACGAGCACTCACGACTAACATTGAACTTGGCACTAAATAATAATAATAATAATAATAATAATAATAATAATAATAATAATAATAATAATAATAATAATAACGTAATTCATGCTTTAAAATTATATCGCATAAAAACTTCAAAAGGCTTCCTACGAATAGGACCCTCTACAAACCTAAATAATGAATGAAAACTGAAAAATGAAATTAAGAAATACTTTCAAAGTTATATGCAAATATCATCGATATGAAGTGTAAGTACAATATAACCACGAATAAAAACAAAAGAAATAAACAAAAATTAAAATATGAGCTTGTTTGCAACATAGCAGAGAAGAAAAACTATAGAATGTTACTATGAATGAAAATAAAGGAAAGTACACTAGGAATTACAGGATTTAGAAATACTAGCGCACTAGTACACTGCACATCAAGCTTTACACACAATAACACAAATATAAGAATAAAAAAATAATTTTTTTAAATGAATGGAGCAGAAAAATAATATATGAAACCACATAGTGTAAAGAATGATATTGCACATGCATTTGCATGCAAGCATAAATCTGACAGAGGCATATAAAACCCAACGAGAAAAGAAAATCTCATTTTCCAAAAACAAAAACCCCCTAGGGGAAAAAACCACTACCTCCCCCTTCCTCCCTCCCCCTACGTCTCCTTTCCTCCCCTTCCTCCCACTCCATTCCCTCTCCTTCCTAACCCCTTCCTCCCACCCTCTCTTTCCTTTCCCCCCTTCTCACCCTATCCTTCCCACCCCCTCTTTCCCCCTTCCCTCTCCTTCCCAACCCCTTCCTCCCACCTGTCCTTCCCAACCCCTCCCTCTCACCCTCTGCTTTCCAACCCTTTCTTCCTTCCCTCTACTTCCCCACCCCTCCATCTCACACTCTCCTTCCCAGCCCCTCCTTCCCCCCTCCCTTTCCCTTCCCCTTCCCCTCCCTCTCATCCTCTCCCCGCTCCCCTCCCCCTTTCCCCCTCCGTTCCAACCCCTTCCTACCACCCTCTTCTTCCCTCCCCTCCCTTCCCCTTCCCCTCTCCGTCCCACCCTTCCTCTCCAACCTGTTTCTACCACCCTCCTCCCTCCCCTCCCTCCCCTTCCCCCCTCCGTCCCACCCCTTTCTCTCCAACCCATTCCTACCACCCTCTCCTTCCCTCTCCCTCCCTCCCCTTCCCCTCTCCATCCCAACCCCTTCCTCCCACCGCCTCCCTTTCACTACTTCCCCACCCCCACCCCCCAGCGAAGCCGAGAGAAAGAACAAAGGCATCATCGTAAAAAGACCTCTCTTCCCTGATCCTCAGGAGACAGACGCTGGAGAATGACGGTGGTTATTGCGCGGCTAATCCTTAAATGGAAATCCCGGGGGACGTTGCTCGTCACTAACGCCCTGTCGAGAGCAATAACGCCCGCTGACATAAACCCGAGATAACGGCAGAAGGATAATATCGTCATTCCTCGTGACGAAAACAACGGCGGCGGCGAGGGAAAAGAAGAATCCTTATTTTCGAGAGTGATGAAGTAGCGAGGAAATGTTTCATATTCTTTTTTTAAATCGAAATTGACGGCGTCGATGGCTGCGTGTAGGCGCTGCGATGATCTTGAGTGAATGAGGATTGATTTCATTAATATAATTCTGAGTTAACGATGAATGATTTGATTAATATAACTTTGAGTTAATAGTGAATGATTTCATTTATGTAACTCCGAGGTAACGATGAATGATTTGATTTAAATAATTCTGAGTTAAAAGTGAATTATTTCATTAATATAATCTCGAATTAACGTGAATGATTTCACTAATGTAATTCTGAGTTAACAATGAACGCTTTCAATTGTAAAATCTTGAGTTAACGATGAATGATTTCACTTATACAATTATGGAGTACACGATGAATGATTTCATTAATATAATTCTGAGTTAACGATGAATGATTTCATTAATATAATTTTGAATTAACGATGAATGATTTCACTAATATAATTTTGAATTAACAATGAATTATTTCATTAATATGATTTTGAGTTAACGATGACTGAGTTCATTAATATAATTCTGAGTTAACAATGAATGATTTCATTAATACAATT
>NC_089779.1:15307332-15309832 GCF_040412425.1 Macrobrachium rosenbergii
TAAGCCATTGCATCATGTTGAAAAACCTACGATGCATAACATCCAACAATAATTAACGGAAAGAACACCAATCTTCATAAGAGCCATAACGGACGAAATGAAAAATATACGACGGAAAAGCACAAATCTTCACAATTAACCGTTATATTCTCATATACACGAAAAGGCTAATTAAGAGAAACCAGAACACAAATCAAAGCTCAGGTGAAGTGAACTGGGGGTCGATTCAATGACCGACGACAGAAAAATGTCGAAATGCATCTACGCCAAACCGACCGGTTTCCATTCATCTCATTCCGCGTAACGCTTCATCGGACGTCAAAAAGATTCGGTAATAAAATACGTTACAAAAGGAATAATACGCGCGATTCGGCTACGCTTCGCTGCGCGCAAATCTAAAAGTGGCTCCTTTTCAACGGATCCTTTGAGAGCTGGTTTTTTTTTTTTTTGGGGGTGTTCCAGGTTAGTTTTTAGTTTTGTGTAAAAGAAAATTATTGAGATGGCTTTGGCTTTGTCTGTCCGCCCGCACTTTTTCTGTCCTCACTTTTTCTGTCCGCACTTTTTTCTGTCCGCCCTCAGATCTTAAAAACTACTGAGGCTAGAGGGCTGCAAATTGGCATGTTGATCATCCACCCTCCAATCATCAAACATACCAAATTGCGGCCCTCTATCCTCAGTAGTTTTTTTTTATTTTATTTAAGGTTAAAGTTAGCCATGACCGTGCGTCCGGCAACGCTGTAGGACAGGCCACCACCGGGCCGTGGCTGAAAGTTTCATGGACCGCGGCTCATACAGAATTATACGCTGTACAGAAAACATTTTTTACTTGTTTTATCTTATTTTTTTTTTATGAAATCACGAACTTTTTTTTATTGTATTGTGGAAGATCAGATGATACCCTTCTCTGAGTTCTACGCTGATTTTTACCAGTTTTTAATAACTGTTTTTTCTCTGTTTCCATTAAGGAAGTAGTGTACATCTACAATCAAAACAGTATTAGCCTATTACTGTAACATTTATATATCATATCCTATCTATTTGTACATGCTGCTGTTGTTTTTTATTAAGATGGCTTCATACCAGCACGGGCTCTTGCTCAAAGAGCAGCCCGTAATATCTGTACATTACTGTAAACACTTTCGTCAATAAATGATTAATTGGTCTTTGTTATGAATTTTAGGTCGTCAAAGCCAAGCACTGGGGTAGTTAGAGCGGTTGGGGAGCAAGATAAATAGACCCAAAAATTAAATTTATATAAAAAAAAAATAAATATATATATATATATATATATATATATATATAAATATATATATATGTATATATATATATATATATATATATATATATATATATATATATATATATATATATATATATATGGGTCATTCTGGTAGGTGGTGGCTTACAAACCAGTCACCTGCCAGTCAGTCTACTGGTGACACGAAGCACCGGCAGACAAGGAACCTCAATTGGACCCCAGTTAATTCCATGAATTAAGGCCATATATTAAGGTCATAAATTTTCACAGCGAACAGCGCATCATCAAATTAAAAGCGTATATCAGCCAACTCATTATCCCTCAAATTCAATTACGGGTTAACTGGGCATGTCGTGTCCAAAAAAACACGTTATCGCATCGGCGCATTCGGCACATGTCGACACCGTAATTCTTCGACAGGGCAAGCCTTCGACAGGGCAATTCTTCGACAGGACAATTGTTTGACAAGACAATTCTTCTAAGAAAGGACAATTCTTCGAAAGGACAGTACCCTTCGACAAGACAGTGTTTAACAGGATAATTCTTCGACAGGACAGTTGTTTGACAGGACAATTATTTGACAGGACATTACCCTTCGACAAGACAGTTGTCTGACAGGACAGTTGTTTGACAGGACAACACCCTTCGATAGGACAATACCCTTCGACAGGACAAACCTTCGGCAGGACAATTCTTCAACAGGAAATTCTTCGACGGGACAAGCCTTCCACAAGTCAATACCCTTCGACAGGACAATCATTTGACAGGACAAACCTTCGACAGGACAATTATTCGACAAGACAAACCTTCGACAGGACAATTCCTCGGCAGGACAATACCCTTCGACAGGACAATCGTTTGACAGGATAATTCTTCGACAGGGCAAACCTTCGACAGAACAATCAGGACAAACCTTCGACAGGACAATCCCTCGCAAGCCCTCTCAGTCGAGTCCAGGAGACAAACAGCGGCCAAAGGACAGCTCAGACCTTTGCATAGGACCCAATTCATCCCAGCCACGATTAGCATATAGTTAATGATCGGGCTACGGAAGATCCCTCAGCACCACACCATATGGGTAGTATACTGCAGAACATAATCCCCCTCTCTCTCTCTCTCTCTCTCTCTCTCTCTCTCTCTCTCTCTCTCCTGGCTCGCTTACGCACCGACGCCTCGGGGGAATACCGCTAGCGGTCTCTGAGCCATCAATCTCCCGGGATAATCTTCCCTTGGCTAATTACT
>NC_089779.1:15312332-15317332 GCF_040412425.1 Macrobrachium rosenbergii
GATTCAAGTCTGTCACTTTTACGAGGCGCAACTGACAACACAGACTCCTCGCTATCTCCGTCTCCTGTCACACCTTGTAGTAAGTTCTGTCATTTTGTCCTTCATGGCTCAAAGTGCGTCCAGGGACCTATTGTTTGGCTTCCCTTCCAGATCCCCTTGGAGTCCAAAGCCCTCCGGGGACAGGGCACACTGGAGAGGAGGACCTCCCAGGGGGGAGAAGACCTCCCAGAGAAAGGCACGCCCATGGGAGAGAGAATGGGGGGAGAACCTCCCTGAGTAGGGCATACCCCAGGGGATATCCACATATAATGGGTGTCCAGGGACTGAAGAACAGCTTAAGGGACTGTAATGTCTTTAGGGAATCAGCTACTCCTGCCGAAGGTGCGAAAGGGAAGCTTGGGGAGAGAGGATAAGAGGAGTAAGCACATTGAAGAGGAAAGGGATAATCAGGATTCTAGGAAGAAAGGGATAATCAGGATTCTAGGAAGGAAGATAAAATACAACACGGGCAATGCATAATTAGACTTTCACTAATTAATTCATCTACTTAACTAAATTGATAGACATAACTTTCCGTTAACACCAAACTATCTATTTTCGTAAATCCAAAAAGGGAGGGGAAAGAGCGATGAGAGAAGAACCAAAGGAAAATAATAGAGAAAATCATACAACAGTAACGAAGGTGGGAAAAAAGTTTTTTTTTTTTGGTGACTATGCAAAACTCCGACAACAAAATGATCTAATCAAATAAGGTGAATAATGGTGCACAAAGAACTAAAATACAAGTATTAACCAGTTTTTTTGTGCAGCTTACCTTCACTAACTATAATGAAGTTATTACTATAATAAAGGTAAGAGGCGTTAAGTTTAGGAACATTTTGTGGATGTTAATTATTGATAATGTCTTTATTTGCCGATACATTGCTTCTCTCTTAACTTACTGTTGTTTTGCGTCTACAGATTAACTTCTCTTTCAATTTCATAACCCTCTCTCTCTCTTTCTCTCTCTCTCTCTCTCTCTCTCTCTCTCTCTCTCTCTCTCTCTCTCTCTCTCTCTCTCTCAAAACAACGTTTTATGAATACAAACTGTCTTTCAATTTATACTTCCGAACACAGCACTCTCTCTCTCTCTCTCTCTCTCTCTCTCTCTCTCTCTCTCTCTCTCTCTCTCTCTCTCTCTCTCTGTAGCTCCCCCTCTCTCTCTCCACACTTACTAACGTTTTGCAAAGAAACACTGACTGTCAATTTTGAATCACTAACCCATTATTCTCTCTCTCTCTCTCTCTCTCTCTCTCTCTCTCTCTCTCATCGTCCTCGGTGCTGCGAATACAAACAGATTTTCTATTTTTCTTTCCTAACCCATTTCTCTCTCTCTCTCTCTCTCTCTCTCTCTCTCTCTCTCTCTCTCTCTCTCTCTCTCTGTCTCCTTCCCCAAGTTCTTGAATTAAAATTGAAATTTTATTTATCTTCTCGCACAGCTCTTTCCTTCCAAAGTTACCAAAGACTGTCTCACGAAATTTCCATTCGTATTCCCTGCCCAGTCTCTCTCTCTCTCTCTCTCTCTCTCTCTCTCTCTCTCTCTCTCTCTCTCTCTCTCTCTCTCTCTCTCTCTCTTCCATCTTGCACAGTATTACGAATACGAAAAGACTTTATATGCTTATTTCCTAACCCATTCCTCTCTCTCTCTCTCTCTCTCTCTCTCTCTCTCTCTCTCTCTCTCTCTCTCTCTCTCTCTCTCTCTCTCTCTCTCATCTTGCACAGTATTACGAATACGAAAAGACTATATATACTTATTTCCTAACCCATTCTCTCTCTCTCTCTCTCTCTCTCTCTCTCTCTCTCCTCTCACCTTCCCCAAGTTCTTGAATTAAAATTGAAATTTGATTTATCTTCTCGCACAGCTCTTTCCTTCCAAAGTTACCAAAGACTGTCTCACGAAATTTCCATTCGTATTTCCTGCCCAGTCTCTCTCTCTCTCTCTCTCTCTCTCTCTCTCTCTCTCTCTCTCTCTCTCTCTCTCTCTCTCTCTCATCTTGCACAGTATTACGAATACGAAAAGACTTTATGTACTTATTTCCTAACCCATTCTCTCTCTCTCTCTCTCTCTCTCTCTCTCTCTCTCTCTCTCTCTCTCTCTCTCTCTCATCTTGCACAGTATTACGAATACGAAAAGACTTTATATACTTATTTCCTAACCCATTCCTCTCTCTCTCTCTCTCTCTCTCTCTCTCTCTCTCTCTCTCTCTCTCTCTCTCTCTCTCTTCCCCAAGTTCGCGAATTAAAATTGAAATTCTATTTATTTTCTGTCACTGCCTTAGGAAATTTCCATTCATGTTTCCTACCCAGTCTCTCTCTCTCTCTCTCTCTCTCTCTCTCTCTCTCTCTCTCTCTCTCTCTCTCTCTCTCTCTCTCTCAGGGTTATAAAACAAGACTCCACGTATCACTAGAGCATAAAATAGTCACAGCTTAAAAAGAGGCGAACGAAAAAAAAAACCAAAAGAAAAAAAATACATGAAAGCTGAAGTGCTGTAATGACTTAGGACGGAAATTTTTCCTCCCGACGGAAAACTTTGTCTCGCAAAATATCGTTCAGGGTCGACCAACATTTTCCGGGGCCGCCAAAACTTGCGCACTTTTCTTTTCCTTCAATAAATTGCAAAGGTCTCGTATTTCTCGCGTGCAACGACGCTGTATAATATTCCTGCTGACGGAGTGATCAAAATATATTCTTGCTGTTATGTGGGTTGAGAAGGATCCTTTCAATTTAGCTGGCCTTATGCCGGCGCGAGAACTTACCCAGAGGCGGTGCTTTAAGTGCGGCACGGTTTGAAAGGGAGTACATGGGTTGGTGTAGACCTACTGACTGCGGTCGACAAATAGGGATGATTCTGGTGTAAGTTCAATGTGGATAAATGGCTTATTTATTGTTACTATATATATATATATATATATATATATATATATATATATATATATATATATATATATATATATATATAGTATATGTATTACATTTATATATATACACACACGAGTATATAATCTCTCTCTCTCTCTCTCTCTCTCTCTCTCTCTCTCTCTCTCTCTCTCTCTCTCTATATATATATATATATATATATATATATATATATATATATATATATATATATATATATATATATATATATATATATATATAATATATATATATATATATATATATATATATATATATTATATAATATATAATATATATATATATATATATATATATATATATATATATATATATATATATATATATATATATATATATATAAGTATATAAAATCAAACCGACATTCGTTCAAGGGAACTGAACATGCGCCCAACATAAGAGACAGTGACACTGGAAGAAAATAAGATCATATAGCTTTCAGCTCAACCCAACGACATCCGTTAGCATTTGCACAACTTTACAGTCACAGGTTAATCTTCCCTTTACACACACCTGTAAGGCAAATCCAACGAGGCAGATAAAAATGAACACGAACCACCTTTTGATTTCTGTTATTACAATTAACAACCCTGCCACTTCTCCCAAAACCAATTACGTTGTAATAACAGGGCGGGCTTTGATAGAACCGGGTTCAAATGGTGTGCGCCCACTTGGTAGGACTTTGAAATGGCTCCGATTCCTATATTTATATTTCTGTCCATTTACCGGCACGAGCAGCTGCTTCAGCGGATGTATACTGCATATATATATACATTCAGCATACACATTCATACATATTCGAAAGCGTAAGTATTCGCGCAAACACACACACAAATATATACATACATACATACATACATACATATATATATATATATATATATATATATATATATATATATATATATATATATATATATATATATATATATATATATACACATATATTCATATAATTGAGTTATACTTAAACAATTTGAATTATGTATGCATGTATGTATGTATATGTATATATACATATATTCAAACAATTTGAATTATGTTTATATATATATATAATGTATATATATATATATATATATATATATATACACATTTATACATATATTTAAACACAATTGAAAATATACATTTTTATTTGTAACTCCATCTAACATTCAAGTAACGATATTATCTTGTAGATTCTGAGACCTAAAAAATAATGAAATAGAAATAGCAATTGCAAAGAAAAATTAAATAAAGGAGTTGCAAGGATAATTTACTTTTTCAAAGTTAAAAAACAACTCTGAGTCTTTAACACTAAATAATACTTAACCAAAAAACTGTGAAAAACAATATTGTTCCATGTAACGTTAAATTCAGGAAAAGCCTTCCACAGTTTCTTGCACTGTAGGCTACAGTGACATGGAGAAACTACATTTCAAAGACACTGTAAAAATATTAATATAGTGAGAGTAAAAATAATATATTCCTTTTGCCAGCAATGTACAGGTAATGTTGGTCACATTACCTGTACTAATTAACTGCCTGCTTTGCAATTTATTTCAGTTTTTCAGTCATATACGTGAGAAGCGGCATTAAAAACTGCATTACACCTAATTTGGAGGAAAATTCCATTATGGACCAGAAATATTAGCCAGGCTATATACACACCCCCTTAGTGTTTTGGCGAATATTTTTCACACAGGAGTGGCCTGAGTTTCTGTCTATACTTTTTCCTCTATCTGCAGAATCTGTTATTATTATTATTATTATTATTATTATTATTATTATTATTATTATTATTAAGGCTTGCTTTTTCACTCTTCGTATTTTGCAGTCAATACCCGAGTTCTGAAACTACTTAAGGTCTCTAGCTGAAAATGAGTTGTAAGCTACAGCTTCTATCATCGTTATAATTTTTCTTATTATTACTATTATTTCATTATTACTATTTTCATTTCTATTATTATATGTATTATTGTTTCTATTACTTTAGCAACTATCTGTGCATAAACGATTACTGGTTTTAGCCTTTTATTTCGTGTATCTGAATTTGGGTGTA
>NC_089779.1:15324832-15367332 GCF_040412425.1 Macrobrachium rosenbergii
AAAGTAGCGCAGACATGATGCATAGAAAGTAGCACAGCAATGGTACACAGAATGTAGCGCAGAAATGATGCATAGAAAATAGTGCAGCAATGGTACACAGAAAAAGCAGACATGATGCATAGAAAGTAGCACAGCAATGGTACACAGAAAGTAGCGCAGAAATGATGCATAGAAAATAGCGCAGCAATGGTACACAGAAAGTAGCGCAGAAATGATGCATAGAAAATAGTGCAGCAATAGTACACAGAAAGTAGCGCAGACATGATGCATCGAAAGTAGCGCAGCAATGGCACACAGAAAGTAAGCAGACATGATGCATAGAAAGTAGCGCAGCAATGGACACAGAAAGTAAGGGCAGACTTGATGCATCGAAAGTGAAGCGCAGCAATGGTACACAGAAAGTAGCGCAGACTTGATGCATCGAAAGTAGCGCAGCAATGGTACACAGAAAGTAGCGCAGACATGATGCATCGAAAGTAGCGCAGCAATGGTACACAGAAAGTAGCGCAGACTTGATGCATCGAAAGTAGCGCAGCAATGGTACACAGAAAGTAGCGCAGACTTGATGCATCGAAAGTAGCGCAGCAATGGTACACAGAAAGTAGCGCAGACATGATGCATCGAAAGTAGCGCAGCAATGGTACACAGAAAGTAGCGCGCAGACTTGATGCATCGAAAGTAGCACAGCAATGGTACACAGAAAGTAGCGCGAGACTTGATGCATCGAAAGTAGCACAACAATGGTACACAGAAAGTAAGAGACTTGATGCATCGAAAGTAGCACAGCAATGGTACACAGAAAGTAGCGCAGACATGATGCATCGAAAGTAGCGCAGCAATGGTACACAGAAAGTAGCGCAGACTTGATGCATCGAAAGTAGCACAGCAATGGTACACAAAAAGTAGCGCAGCCAAATGCCATTATCTAGCCAAGCCCAAAGTTGACAAGAAAAGGAAGAAGTACAGGAAGAAAAGCAGGAAGAACAGCAGAAAGAACAACAAGAGTTAACCAGGAAGAAAGCGACAACACCCTCCTTGAAATTAAAAAAAAAAATTAAATTAAAGAAAACGGCATCATGCTCCTTGAAGTGTCTTTAATAAAAATGAAAAAAAAATGAAAGATTCTTTTTTCATTTTTTTTAATGAAAGATGCTCAGTTACAGTTAATTCTGCAACGGAATCGCCTCAAGCAGAAGAGTGAAGAAAGGTAATCAGTATACAATGAAAAGCAAGTAATTGGATAATTCTTCTGAATTAAAAGATTTCTGAAGCTTACAGAAAAAAGCATAGGAATAAAATAGAGTGACAGATAAAATTATGAACGAATCTTAGAAAAAACGAAAGAAGTGTGAATAAATATGAAGATATTATTATTATTATTATTATTATTATTATTATTATTATTATTATTATTATTATTATTATTATTATTATTATTATTAAGGAGATGACCTCTATTCATATGGAAGAAGCCCACCAAAGGGGCCACTTAGTTGAAATTCAAGCTTCCAAAGAATATTATGGTGTTCAATAAGGAGAAGTAACAGAAGGTAATGGGAAATATAGAAAGAGATCAGTTATTAGAAAAACAGATAAATTAACAGATTAATAAATAAATAAAAAAGAAAGTAAAATATTAATATACAAGGAGAATTGTATTAGGGTAGTAATGCATCGCATCTTCGCTTGAACTTCTGAAGTTCCAACTGCCCGACATCCTCAGGGAGACTGTTCCACAGTCCAAAGGTGTGAGGAAAAAAGTGTAAAACGGCCTGAAATTAAAAAAAAAATTGAAAATGGTATTTTAATAAATCAATCAGTGTCCGAAACAGGATAAAAAAAAAAAGTAAAAATGTGCCGAAGTTTCTTCGGCGCAATCGAGTTTTCTGTACAGTGTAATAATGCTGAATGAGCCGCGGCCCATGAAACTTTCAGCCACGGCCCGGTGGTGGCATATTCTATATCGTTGCCAGAGGCACGATTATGGCTATCTTTAACCTTAAATAA
The DNA here is from genome assembly GCF_040412425.1 of Macrobrachium rosenbergii. Taxonomy (NCBI): domain Eukaryota; kingdom Metazoa; phylum Arthropoda; class Malacostraca; order Decapoda; family Palaemonidae; genus Macrobrachium; species Macrobrachium rosenbergii. The sequence continues at coordinate 15,326,840 of NC_089779.1, forward strand.
ATTACAAACTATTGAGGCTAGAGGGCTGCAATTTGGTATGTTTGATGATTGGAGGGTGGATGATCAACATATCAATTTGCAGCCCTCTAGCCTTAGTAGTTTTTAAGACCTGAGGGCGGACAGAAAAAGTGCGGACAGGAAAAGTGCGGACAGAAAAAGTGTGGACAGAAAAAGAGCGGATAGAAAAAAGTGCGGACAGAAAAAGTGCGGATAGAAAAAAGCGCGGACAGAAAAAGAGCGGACAGAAAAAGTGCGGACAGAAAAGGAGCGGACAGAAAAATGCGGACAGAAAAAGTGCAGATGGAAAAAAGCGCGGACAGAAAAAAGTGCGGACAGAAAAACAGCAGGCGAACAGACAAAGCCGGCACAATAGTTTTCTTTTACAGAAAACCAAAAATAAAAAAAAAAGGTATTTTAATAAATCAATCAGTGTAAAGGGGCAAAAAAGGGGTAAGAAAATCTCCCTCGTAAAACGAGGAGAGGAGAGATCTTCCTTTACCGACCTTCCTCCATCCTAAGACGTTCATTATTCAGCCTCCATTTTAAAATGGCCCCTCGTTCACCCTGTTCATTGTACATCGCGCCCCTTGTTCGACGTCTTCATTTTCTCCCGAAGATTCGGACACCTCTCATAACCATAAACAGTCTCCTTGGGGGAAGGCGGAGAGAGAGAGAGAGAGAGAGAGAGAGAGAGAGAGAGAGAGGTTCGTTCCTTTACAACAGCTACTTCGCGTACACACGAGAGAGAGAGAGAGAGAGAGAGAGAGAGAGAGAGAGAGAGAGAGAGAGAGCGAGGGAAATTTGCCATAACGTTAATTAAGAAATAAGATTATTCAGCTACATAAATATACAATACATTTCTCTTCGCTCCCTTCTTCCTCCTCCGTTAATTACTTTCCCGAGTATCTCGTGGCTTGCGTGGAGGGAAGAGTTCGAAGAAGGGAAAATAAAAAAAAATAAAACAAGTAAAAAATGCGCCGAAGTTTCTTCGTCGCAGTCGAGTTTTCTGTACAATGTATAATCATGGCCACCGAAAATACATCTATCTTTTGGTGGTCTCGGTATAATGCTGCATGAGCCGCTGCCTATGAAACTGTAACCACGGCACGGTGGTGGCCTATCTTATATCGTTCCCAGAAGCATGATTATGGCTAACTTTAACATTAAATAAAACTTTAAAAAACTAGTAAGGCTATAGGGCTGCAATTTGGTACGTTTGATTATCGTAGGGTGGATGATCAACATACCAATTTGCAGCCCTCTAGCCTCAGTGGTTTTTAAGCTCTGAGGGCGGACAGAAAAAGTGCGGACGGACAGACAAAACCGCTACAATAGTTTTCTTTACAGAAAACCAAAAAAGGAATACTCACGCATAAAGACATAAAATATTCTTAAAATAAAATACGAATGTCGTAATATTAACAGCGGAGATTTAGATTAACTACATTTCACATAAAAGGCTTTTAAAATAAAAATATGAATTTTTAATATATATATATATATATATATATATATATATATATTAGAAGGGTTTGAATTAGATTATCATATTTCACATAAAATTCTTTTAAAAGAAAAATATAAGTGTCGTAATATGACCAGGGTTGAATTAGACGACTATATTAACAATATACTATATTAATAATATTCTAGTCGATGATATTTTCATGACAAGCATTTCACAGTTAAAATTCACACTTGAGAGGGTTTCGTAAACTTATCTTTTACAACTGTTTACAAAGATGGAAAGATTTTACTGTCTACATTGAGGCAACGATTTTCATCAGCTTTTCTGTTTCAGCAAGAAAATCTCAAGTAGGGGAAAAACATACAAAAATATCAAAATATATAAATCCTTATTAATGGCTACCGACCCTAATCCCTCACAATATATAGCCTAGATTTCTAGGTTTCTGTAAATGGAAACTATCGTGCCGGCTTTGTCTGTCCGTCCGCACTTTTTCTGTCCGCCCTCAGATCTTAAAAACTACTGAGGCTAGAGGGCTGCAAATTGGTATGTTGATCACCCACCCTCCAATCATCAAACATACCAAACAGCAGCCCTCTAGCCTCAGTAGTTTTTTATTTTATTTAAGGTTGAAGTTAGCCATGATCGTGCGCCTGGCAACGATATAGGAGAGGCCACTACCGGGCCGTGGTTAAAGTTTCATGGGCTGCGGCTCATACAGCATTATACCGAGACCACCGGAAGATTGATCTGTTTCCTGTGGCCTTGATTATACGATGTACAGAAAACTCGACTGCGCCTACGAAACGTCGGCGCATTTTTATCTTTTTTTTTTTTACTTGGTTTCAAGCCATAGAGATTGACTGATAGGTTATGAGTCATCTGGTGTGACAACACCCGATCGTACAGTAAGCAAAGAAATTTGCAAGCTTTAAGGTATTACTTCTTATAACTAATAAATTATATCTGGTATAGTAATTTATGGGTTACAAATATATGGACCTGCAATTGTTTTTTTAGTTAGTAACTGCTGAATTTTGAACTGTCATCTAGAAACAGGTTACGCATTTTAATCTGGAAGATTTATCAAAATCAAAAGCAACTACTGCCTTGTGTCCGCATAAAAATATATAGTTTTAGGTATGTATATATACATATAAATTATATATATATATATATATATATATATATATATGTGTGTATATATATATATATATATATATATATATATATATATATATATATATATATATATATATATAATCACTATACTTAAAAGTGTACACAACCACTATAATGTATGCATAAATATAAAAAAAGTATGGGCATATGAGCACATAAAATCAACACTTTCATACATAAAATATTATTCTAAATATAAGTTTTCTTAACTTGAATCAACCCCTTATCACTTAACCAAACCAAACTACGCCTGGCCTATATCAAGAAAAAAAAACAATGCCTTTGTCACAAAGGAAAAAGAACGAACGAAAATATTATTCGTTACGTCAGCCGAAAAAAGGTGAAAGTCGAATAAATGACTCTACTCAACAATAAACATATTTCAATTCCCGCTGTGACAGGAGGGGATCTAAGCTCATATAAGCACCTATTCAGCAATGAGGCATTAATAACAAAATCGTTAATCACCCCCCTAATTGCATACCGCAAACGCCAAGCACAATAATGCTCTTTCAATTAGGCGAAGGCATTAACAATAATTTCTTTAATTATGGTTCTGTCAGGTGAGAGGCATCTGTCTGGCAATGAGAAGTGTAAAAGCAATTATTTGTTTCTATGACTGATGGATAAAAGAAAAAAAACCACCATGGTGAGTTTGAATAGAATAACCTATTAACTATTTTTTTCGGAGGGGCGGGGGAGCCAGGGAGGGGGTATAGCGGTCTTATTGGTGTGGAGAAATAAAAAAAAATAAGTTGACTTTTACCTACCTGATGTTTTTTGTTACGCGCCATTTCAAGGTCATACCAACAATAATTGCCTTTCGTTCCGAGACAAAATAAGAGAACCTATGGAAAAACTTGAGAAGGCACGACTAACCTGACTTTTTCAACGGCGTAATAAAAAACACTTTTTAAAATTTTGTCATTTATTTCAAAGACGTAAAGCGAAATAAAAATTACCAACAAAGAAGGGTCGGCCTCACCTACTTAATGAAGCTAATTGCAACATGACGTTGCATTCAGTGTAATCCCATTATACCAAATGGTCCTTGATGTATGACACTAGGGAGACAAAATAGCACTGGGGAGGGGAAGGAAGGGAGTAAGGAGGGGGATGGGGTGAGGGGGGAGTAAGCACTTTCCTAAGGGGCCCCCAGAGACGGTACACACAGACTTTTTGTGTTCCGCGAGGGTCCTTGTCCAAAAGAGCATTTCGCGTGGAGGGGTGACAAAATGTCAGTTCTCATAAAAGGGGTTTTGCACAAAGGATGAATATGCAAATTATTATTAAAACAACAATGACATTAGTACTCCTGACCTTTACTGCTGTTGTAATAGCAGGGGTAATAATATAAGTAGTTACCAAAAAACAATGTTTACTATTACTAGTAATGTTAAAGCTATTGTCACGTGAAGCAAGATACAGCTTATGTAAATTATAGCAATAAAGTTCAACAATACTCCGAGGAAGTAAAAAGGAATACCAGCATATATAATTTATTTCGATCTAATTTAGAAGTAAATTTAACTGCATTCAGAAATATATATAAAATAACGAATCTTATCTTTCCTTATACGATTTCTTCAGAAGTGAATTGAATAAACTGGTATTATATACCTAATCTGACTGTTTAATGAAATGAAAATAGGTAAATTATTATATTTCACTTTTTTTATAATTTCGAAATAATTGTGTATAGATAAATTTTCAGTTATGGTTATCTATAAAGCCAACGTCTAGAGCATCGTTATCATAGCAACCTATAATTCAAAGGTTTAGAAACCTAGATACCTCTATAAACACACAAAGACAAAAAAAAAGTACAAAATGCGCCGTAGTTTCTTCGGCGCAATCGAGTTTTCTGTACAGCGTATAATCAAGGCGACCGGAAATACATCTATCTTTTGGTGGTGTATAATTCTGTATGAGCCGCGGCCCATGAAACTGTAACCACGGCCCGGTGGTGGCCTAGTTTATATCGTTGCCAGATGCACGAATGTGGCTAACTTAACCTTCAAATAAAATAAAAACTACTGAGGCTAGAGGGCTGCAATTTGGTCAGTCTGATGATTGGAGGGTGGATGATCAACATACCAATTTGCAGCCCTCTAGCCTCAGCCGTTTTTAAGATCTGAGGGCGGACAGAAAAAGTGCGGGCGGACATACAAAGCCGATACAATCATTTTCTTTTCAGAAAACAAAAAGCCAAAAAAAATATATATATAAAAAAACTGAGTGTCTGTCGCGACACCAGCATCCAAGCAGCCGTTAAAATAACTCATCTCTAGTAAGGAGATGGGCGAAGCCTTTCCCGTGGCCTAATCACCACGTCAGTTAATTGACGACGCAGTACATCACCGAAGCTCCATCTTCAGCAGTTACCTGGATGGTTTATGGGGATGCAGGTGTCCGCACCCCGAGGGATAATAATTGTACGTTTGGTTTTGGTCTCCGTGCGTTTGTTATTCTGTTTCACGTCCATCTTGCTTCTCTTTTTTTTTTTCTCTTATTTTTTTTTTTCTGTTCTTGACAGACAGATTTTTTTTTCTGTCTCATTTTTAGATTTTTTTTTCGAGTAAATAAATTATGTCCCGTTTCCTTTTTAGATTTTCTTCGGCTGAAAAAAATATGTTTCAGTTTTAGATTTTCTTCATGTAAAAAAATTATTTCCTGTTTCCTTTTTATATTTTTTCAGGTAAAAAAATTATCTTCTATTTCGTTTTTAGATTTTCTTCATGTAAAAAATTACTATCTCCTGTTTCCTTTTAAGATTGTCTTCATTTAAAAAAATTATCTCGTTTCCTTTTTAAATTTTCTTCAGTTTAAAAAAATTACCTCCTTTTTCCTTTTAATATTTTCGCCGGTTCAAAAAAATTATCTCCCGTTTCCTTTTTTAGACTTTCTTCAGTTAAAAAAATTATCTCCCGTTTCCTTTTAACATTTTCTTCAATTCAAAAAAATTATCTCCCGTTTCCTTTTAACATTTTCTTCAATTCAAAAAAATTATCTCCTGTTTCCTTTTAACATTTTCTCCAGTTAAAAAAATTATCTCCTGTTTCCTTTTTAGATTTTCTTCAGCTAAAAAAATGATCTCGTTTCCTTTTCAGATTTCTTCAGTTCAAAAAAATTATCTCCTTTTTCCTTTTAACATTTTCTTCAGTTAAAGAAAATTATCTTCTGTATCCTTTGTTTTTTTTTTGTTTTTGTTTACGTGCTGCTGCAAACTACGTCTATGCCTAACGAGAAACCAAGGATAAATGAGCTAACGAAGTCTGTCGCCCTATTGTGAAGATATCAGCACAATAATTTCCACCAGACTATTTCACATAACTGCTATGACAATGTCGCCGATTTTTTCATAAGAAATTTAGTTCACATTCTTTACATTCCTGTACATCACCTTTACTTTCTTGGAACAATTAACTGCTCAAAAGTAATTCCTGCAAAGAGAGTTTTCGGCAGCTACATCATTTGACTTTCCTTTACCCAAAACTTTGAGTTAGAAATTCGTTCTGCTTTCTTTTCCCCAAAACTTTAAGTCAGAAATTCGTTCTGCTATTTTGCAGACAATTTGGTCTATACACAGACCTTTAGGGGTTAAAATATTGCGAAGAAAATTAAAAGCATTATAAAACCACGTACGGTGACTATGCTATAACCTTACATTTCAGTATACAGAAAGAAAGACTGAATGAACAATTCAAATTTATTCAGTGCATGGCCAAAAAATAATAAATAAAAAGAAAGTCTGAATTAACAATTCAAAATTCATTTTTGAAAAGCCAAAAAATAATAAATATAAAGAAAGACTGAATGAACAATTCAAAATTCATTTTTTGAAAAGCCAAAAAATATTTAATAGAAAAAAAGGCTGAATGAACAATTCAAATTTATTTAGTGGAAGGCCAAAAATTTAAAAACAGAAAGAAAGAAGACTGAGTGAACAATTGAAATTTATTTAGTGAAAGGCCAAAAACTAAAAAAAAAAAAAATAGAAAGACTGAATGAGCAATTTAAATTTAGAACAATTAAAAATTCATTTTTCGAAAAGCCAAAAATAAAAAAAAAAATAAAAATAGAAAGACAGAATGAACTATTCAAATTTATTTCGTGCAAGACCAAAAATTTAAAAATGAAAAGAAAGACTGAATGAACAATTGAAATTTCTTCGGTGAAAGGCCAAAAACGAATAAATAGGCTCGACAGGCCTTTCCCCCCTGTCTGTAACGGCATAATTAATAACCACAGCTCGAGTCTAACTCCAATCAAGACTCACTGATGAGAATTTCATTATTCGACTACGCAACGGAGCCATGATGAATGACTGGCATCAGTATCACACGGAATGAAGAAGAAGAAGAAGAAGAGGAAGGAGGCGGAGGAGGAGGAGGAAATCATAGGCCTTTAGGAGAGAGAGAGAAGAAGAAGAAGAAGAAGAAGAAGAAGAAGAAGAAGAAGAAGGAGGAGGAGGAGGAGGAAATCACAGGCCATTTGAGAGAGAGAGAGAGAGAGAGAGAGAGAGGAAGAAGAAGAAGAAGAAGAAGAAGAAGAAGAAGAAGAAGAAGAAGAAGAAGAAGGAGGAGGAGGAGGAGGAGGAGGAAATCATAGGCCTTTAGGAGAGAGAGAGAGAGAGAGAGAGAGAAAGAAGAAGAAGAAGAAGAAGAAGAAGAAGAAGAAGAAGAAGAAGAAGAAGAAAAAGGAGGAGGAGGAGGAAATCACAGGCCTTTTGGAGAGAGAGAGAGAGAGAGAGAGAGAGAGAGAGAGAGAGAGAGAGAGAGAGAGAGAGAGAGAGAGAGGAGAAGAAGAAGAAGAAGAAGATGAAGAAGAAGAGGAAGAAGAAGAAGAAGGAGGAGGAGGATGAGGAGGAGGAAATCATAGGCCTTTAGGATAGAGAGAGAGAGAGAGAGAAGAAGAAGAAGAAGAAGAAGAAGAAGAAGAAGAAGAAGAAGAAGAAGAAGAAGACGAAGAAGAAGAAGTAGGAGGAAGAGGAAATCATAAGCCTTTAGGAGAGAGAGAGAGAGAGAGAGAGAGAGAGAGAGAGAGAGAGAGAGAGAGAGAGAGAGAATGTCTGCCTCGCCTTCACGCTGAGCTCAACAACTGATCCCTCTGGTAACAGTGCCGTGGGAGAATCTGGAAGGACGGAATATACAACGCGTAATGGTTCTTTCATCATTCCTCGTCTCTCCTTAAATCTGCTTTTACGATCGGAGATAGAATTCGCCCGATAACCGAGCCGATATGCTGTTATTCCTGTGTCTTATTCCCGTTACCTCCTATGTCGTGAGTTTCGTAGATGCTGATTTAAGGAACGTACACACCAGCACCAGAAACAATAAACGAACAAGTCTGGCCGTCAGCACAAAAAAAAAAAAAAAAACATTCCTGGCCACCGGCACCAAAAAAAAATCTGGCCACTGTTACAAAAAACAAAATCTGGCCACCAGCACCAAAAAAAAAATTCTGGCCACCAGCACAAAAAAAAAAGTTTTGGCTACCAACACCAAAAAAATTCTGGCTACGGGCACCAAAAACTATTCTGGCCACCGGCACCAAAAAAAAATTCTGGCCACTGGCATTTAAAAAAATTTATGGCCACCGGAACAAAAAAAAAAAAAAAAACAATCTGGTCACCGGCACTGGAAAAAAATCTGGCCACTGTCACCAAAACAGAAAAATTCTGGTCACCAGCACTGGAAATAAATCTGGCACCGGCACAAAAAAAAAGGCCACTGTCACCAAAAAAATTCTGGCCACCGTCACCAAAATAAAAAAAAAAATTCTGGCCACCGTCATAAAAAAAAAAAAAAATCCTGGCCACCGTCACAAAAAAAAAAAATTCTGGCCATTGGCACAAAAAAAAAATTCCGGTCACCGACACAAAAGTAAAAAAACCGTCTGGCCACAAGCATAAACAAAAATTCTGATTACCGGCACAAGAAAATAGTCTGGTCACTGCACCAAAAAAAAAAAAAAAAAAAAATCTTGTCCAGCCATAAAAAAAAAAGATTGTGAGAGAGCATATCCGGCCAACAATAAATCCGGTCCCCTTGACCGCACCGCAAACACCGATTACTGCTGACCACAGGAAAGTTATGGGACTCATTCCAATCCCCCCCCACCCCTCCCCTACCCCACCCCACCACACACAAACACACATTCATTGCCATTGTCACCCAATTGGACAAACAAGGCGACCAGAAGGGAAAATGAATGCCGTGATAGCAAGATATAAATTGAGGAGGAAATGAATGCTTGAAATGTTCACAGAGGAACAGAGGACAGATTAAAATTCTAACTGAGAATGAGAGGAATGATGAAGACATTAACTGAGAAAGAAAGGAATGGTCAAGATATTAACTGAGAAAGAAAGGAATGATCAAGATATTAACTAAGAAAGGAATGGACAGATATTAACTGAGAAAGAAAGGAATGGTCAACATATTAACTGAGAAAGAAAGGAATGATCAAGATATTAACTGAGAAAGAAAGGAATGATCAAGATATTTGCTGAGAAAGAAAGGAATGACCAGGACATTAACTGAGAAAGAAAGGAATGATCAGGACATTAACTGAGAAAGAAAGGAATGATCAAGATGTTAACTGAGAAAGAAAGGAATGATCAGGACATTAACTGAGAAAGAAATGAATGCTCAAGATATTAACTGAGAAAGAAAGGAATGATCAGGACATTAACTGAGAAAGAAAGGAATGATCAAGATGTTAGCTGAGAAAGAAAGGAATGATCAGGACATTAATTGAGAAAGAAAGGAATGATCAAGATATTAACTGAGAAAGAAAGGAATGATCAAGATATTTGCTGAGAAAGAAAGGAATGAACAGGACATTAACTGAGAAAGAAAAGAATGATTAGGACATTAACTGAGAAAGAAAAGAATGATCAAGATGTTAGCTGAGAAAGAAAGGAATGATCAGGACATTAACTGAGAAAGAAAAGAATGATCAAGATGTTAGCTGAGAAAGAAAGGAATGATCAGGACATTAACTGAGAAAGAAAGGAATGATCAAGATGTTAGCTGAGAAAGAAAGGAATGATCAGGACATTAATTGAGAAAGAAAGGAATGATCAAGATATTAACTGAGAAAGAAAGGAATGATCAAGATATTTGCTGAGAAAGAAAGGAATGATCAGGACATTAACTGAGAAAAAAAAGAATGATTAGGACATTAACTGAGAAAGTAAGGAATGATCAAGATGTTAGCTGAGAAAGAAAGGAATGATCAGGACATTAACTGAGAAAGAAAAGAATGATCAAGATGTTAGCTGAGAAAGAAAGGAATGATCAGGACATTAACTGAGAAAGAAAGGAATGATCAGGACATTAACTGAGAAAAAAAAAGAATGATTAGGACATTAACTGAGAAAGTAAGGAATGATCAAGATGTTAGCTGAGAAAGAAAGGAATGATCAGGACATTAACTGAGAAAGAAAGGAATGATCAAGATATTAACTGAGAAAGAAAGGAATGATCAAGATGTTAGCTGAGAAAGAAAGGAATGATCAGGACATTAACTGAGAAAGAAAGGAATGATCAAGATGTTAGCTGAGAAAGAAAGGAATGATCAGGACATTAACTGAGAAAGAAAGGAATGATCAAGATGTTAGCTGAGAAAGAAAGGAATGATCAGGACATTAACTGAGAAAGAAAGGAATGATCAAGATGTTAGCTGAGAAAGAAAGGAATGATCAGGACATTAACTGAGAAAGAAAGGAATGATCAAGATATTAACTGAGAAAGAAAGGAATGCTCAAGATATTTGCTGAGAAAGAAAGGAATGATCAGGACATTAACTGAGAAAGAAAGGAATGATCAAGATATTAAATGAGAAAGAAAGGAATGATCAGGACATTAACTGAGAAAGAAAGGAATGCTCAAGATATTTGCTGAGAAAGAAAGGAATGATCAAGATATTAACTGAGAAAGAAAGGAATGCTCAAGATATTTGCTGAGAAAGAAAGGAATGATCAGGACATTAACTGAGAAAGAAAGGAATGATCAAGATATTAAATGAGAAAGAAAGGAATGATTAGGGCATTAACTGAGAAAGAAACGAATGATCAAGATATTAACTGAGAAAGAAAGGAATGATCAAGATGTTAGCTGAGAAAGAAAGGAATGATCAGGACATTAACTGAGAAAGAAAGGAATGATCAAGATGTTAGCTGAGAAAGAAAGGAATGATCAGGACATTAACTGAGAAAGAAAGGAATGATCAAGATATTAACTGAGAAAGAAAGGAATGATCGGGACATTAACTGAGAAAGAAACGAATGATCAAGATATTAACTGAGAAAGAAAGGAATGCTCAAGATATTTGCTGAGAAAGAAAGGAATGATCAGGACATTAACTGAGAAAGAAAGGAATGATCAAGATATTAAATGAGAAAGAAAGGAATGATCAGGACATTAACTGAGAAAGAAAGGAATGCTCAAGATATTTGCTGAGAAAGAAAGGAATGATCAAGGTATTAACTGAGAAAGAAAGTAATGATCAAGATACTAACTGAGAAAGAAAGGAATGACCAAGATATTAACTGAGAAAGAAAGGAATGGTCAACATATTAACCGAGGTAGGAATGATCTGGATATTAACTGGGAAAGAAATTAATGACCAAGAAATTATGTGATAAAAATGGAATGAACAAAATATTAACAGAGAGAAAAAAAATGGTTAATCAAGATATTACTTGAGAAAAAAATGAATGGTCTTGATACTAGTTGAGGAAAAAAAAAGAAAGGTCTAGATGTGAACTTGATCAAAAATAAATAAGACATTAAGAAAAAAATTAATGTTCGAGATACTGACAAAACTAAAATATAAGTCGGAGAAATGCATCTTCTGATCTTAAATTACAATGTTTAAGTTAGGATTATGTCACTCAGAACGACCTGAATTCGCTCTCTTCTTTTCCTCTAAAAAAAAACAAAAACTCTGCCTTGACATTTTTCAAACGAAAGAAACACTCGTTGAAATGTCGTAGAAGGTTTTCAGGTAACAGAATCTTATATCAAGATAAAATATTAAAAACATTTATAACAATATTCCTCGAAAGTTAAATAACTCATAATCTCAGCTGAGAAGATTAAAACATTTACAAAAAACAAGAACTAAGACAACAGAATATTCACATTAATTGTAATTCTCACTCACCGTCCCTTTAAATACAATGACAAAGAACATCTCTGAATCGCTTATACGAACTGGCACTATCAAATATTCCTTCGCATCTATGATAAAAGACACCTGAAGTAATTATTCCTTAAATAATCAATCTCTGACTGTTAGCTTTGACAATTTTTCTTCCTCCCACCTGGGGTAACTACGTAGGCGATGACGTATCTTAGCGGTACCTGTTCATTACGGCAATTCACCTGCTGACGCAATAAGGGGGGAAGATAAAGCTCCGCCTACATGGGGGATTTGTGGGTGAGGGGGGGAGGGGAAGTGAGCAGACCATCTCTTTCTCTTAGCCTTGCTACAGCCAGTCACTCGAATAATATTCTCTCTCCGCTTGTTAACCAGGATTTATATAACTCTTCTGTAACGAGGCAATCCTATCACTTTCTTTGGTTTGGGAGTCAAAGGTATTTCAATTGGCAATACCTTGGGATCTCATTGTAAGCCAAGACTTCCCGGAGAAGTCAGTTCAAATACCTTCTTCGGGTTTCACATAAAGGTGAGATAGTTCCCCCTACACACACTAACACACACACACACAAACAGAAATCAACAAACGATTCAATAAAACGAGAAACGAAATTATTATCCGGTGAACCGAAAATGTCATTTCTTGAGAGATTCTTTCCTTCTTGCAAAGGACCCCACCGATTTCTAAACACGCAGTCGACCGTGAAGCATTAGGGCATTCCTTCTATTGACGAAGTCGCTTTTGTGGAAAGTAGAAAAACCCCGGAAAATCGAGGAATACGAGACAATCCCACACGACTGATAAATCTCAGACAAACGAACATTGAAAAAAAGAGGGCAAGAGAACACAGCAATAAGAGCAAATCACGAAACAGTGATAAATTAGGAGAGGAAAAAAAAAAACAGCAGCAATGAATTTTCATAGCAAAATACACAACGCAAACCCCGATTTCAAAATGCATCTACGTTCGGCCATAAATCTGGAAACAACATATTTCAAGCTGAACAAAGCGTGTTCGGAAGTCTTACGTGTTCCCGTTAGCATTGGAAATAACGAAGAAAAAGGTGAGGATAAGGAAATAAATCATCTCAGAGAGAGAGAGAGAGAGAGAGAGAGAGAGAGAGAGAGAGAGAGAGCTGCTACCTTACGGTGAAATAATTGTGGGAAAATATTATATGATATGGGATTTTAAAATTTCACACCCACGCACACGATCACGGGGAGAGAGAGAGAGAGAGAGAGAGAGAGAGATCTGCAACCGTATGGTGTAATAATTGAGGAAAATTATGTGATAATGAAATTTCATACATCAAAGCACACACACACACACAGGAGAGAGAGAGAGAGAGAGAGAGAGAGAGAGAGAGAGAGAGAGACCGCTGTTACCGTACGGTGAAATAATTGTGGAAAAATATATGAATATGAGATTTTAAAATTCACACCGGCGGACACGATTACAGAGAGAGAGAGAGAGAGAGAGAGAGAGAGATCTGCTACCGTATGGTGTAATCATTGAGGAAAAATATGTGATAATGAAGTTTCATACGTCAAAGCACACACACACACAGAGAGAGAGAGAGAGAGAGAGAGAGAGAGAGAGAGAGAGAGAGAGAGAGAGAGAGAGCTATTGTCTGATGAAATCATTTCACAAAAATACATGATAATGAAATTTCACAAGTCAAAGCACAGAGAGAGAGAGAGAGAGAGAGAGAGAGAGAGAGAGAGAGAGAGAGAGAGAGAGAGAGCGCAAGCTAGCTACCGTATGGTAAAATAATTGAAGACAAACATACGATAATGAAATTTTACACCTTACCGCACACACACACACACAGCGAGAGAGAGAGAGAGAGAGAGAGAGAGAGAGAGAGTCAGTCCTCCCCCCTACCCCCTTCCTCCTCAAAACGGGCACATACACACACACACACAATAACATGCCCAAAAATTCGTTGCCGTGGCCGTAAGGTTCAAGAGAGAGAGAGAAAGGACTGGGCTGCATAAAGGATTATTTCAGCGACAATGACGAATTATCCCTTTCGTATCCGCTGACAGTGACGGATGGACGGACGGATGTGCGGACAAAGCGAACAAAAGGCTTTTGCACAAAATCAATGTCAACCTTAATTAGGGAAGGGATACAAAGCCAGGTCACTACTGGTTTCGCTAAAGGGAAGGGTCAGCTTTTGGGAGAGGGGAAGTGGGTATGTGTATATATATATATATATATATATATATATATATATATATATATATATATATATATATATATACTGTATATATATATATATATATATATATATATATATATATGTATATATATATATATATATATATATATATATATATATATATACACATATATATATATATATATATATATATATATATACACATATATATATATATATATATATACATATATATACATATATATATATATATATGTGTATATATATAAATATATATATATATATATATATATATATATATATATATACATATATATATATATATATATATACATATGTGTGTAAGTAATGCATGTACACATACACATAAATATATTATACAAACGTACGTTAATGAGTGTAAGTAACCTGGAAACTTAACTTCAGACATATGTGAGTACTCTATTTACTACGAAAAAAAAAAATTATTATTATTATTATTATTATTATTATTATTATTATTATTATTATTATTATTCCGCATTTAATGTCTCTCAGGAAGCCCGGTTCGAGGTATGAAGTATATACTATTATGATCCTTATCTTTACGAGGATTCGAACAACGTTTTTGTATTTTGTTTCATCATTTCTGGGGCATTTTAAAGAAAACAGAGACTTATAAAGACGCTATCATCTATCGATCTATATATATACAGTGTATATATATATATATATATATATATATATATATATATATATATATATATATATATATATATATATATATATATATATTTTTACTGATCTATTTATATGTAGTAAGATTAATACTACTACCATCACCACTGTCACTATTATTATTAGCAGTAACATATATTAACAATCTACTCAGACCTTGAAAACACTGCATCAAAATGCAACAGCCACCACAATAATATCCCATCACTCCAAAAGCAAAGTACGGGTTCATCCCCCTTACAAGAAAACCCCATTCCACATTTCCTTCGCTTCCAGCTTCCTCTTGCATCACTGTCTCCGGAATAACAACATCTCTCCGATACACTATTTTTTCTGTGTTGTCAACAACGATCCCACTTCACCACTGTCGTCGTAAGGAGTGAAACCATTAAAACACTCATCTGCCAAACCCACTTTCATTTGGCGTCGTCATCGAACCGCAAAGAGAGGTAAAAGAATTAGGAAAAAAATAGAGGTTGGCAACAAAGGTCAGCACCACCGCGACCCGTGACCCTTGACCCAGGGACAGCTTCTATGGCGCAGGCGCAACGGCCTTACTTTTTTTTTTTTTAACGCAGGATGTAAGATTCGTTATTAATTCCTTTAATGTAGTTTTTTTAAAGGATCACGCGAAGTCGGATGAAGGCAGAAGCAAGCAATGTTATCGCGATCTATCTATCTATCTATCTATCTATCTATCTATCTATCTATCTATATATATATATATATATATATATATATATATATATATATATATATATATATATATATATATACATACATACATACATACATACATACATACATACAAACATAAACATAAACCCTACGAAAAGCAAAGCTCAAGCATTTCTCAACCCCCTCCCCCAACCCCAATCCCCCCCGGGGGGGGGACCCAAACAAACCCTTACGCTCTCCAACCTTAGGGTCCAATTTCCAAAACCCTCTGCAAAATCCGAGACGAACTTTGCCTGGGGAGAGGGGGTGTGGAATACAATGTCATTCGAAGACGTAATGCGCATCTCGATATTTTAATATGCTGTGATTAAGGGAATGATCGGGGTGCCACTACCAGATGTTTGGCCCATTAGGGGTCAATTAAGGGACGCTGGAGGGGCGCGACGTCCTCGAGGAGCGACTGGATGCCCGAGGGATGGAAGAGGAATAGGAAGAGGAGGGAAAAAGGAGTAGGAAGGTGGATGGAAAAGGAGAAGGAAGAGATATGAAAAGGAGTAGGAAGATGGATGGAAAATGGGTATTAAAAGGGGAGGAAAAAGGGATAGGAAAAGGGAGGTAAAAGGGATAAAACAAAGGAGGAAAAAGGAATAGGAAGAGAGGGAAGGAAAAGGAGAAGGAAAAGGAGGAAAAGGAATAGAAAAAGGAGGAAATAGAATAGGAAAAGGGAGGAGGAAAAGGGATAGGAAAAGGATGGAAAAGCAATAGGAAAAGGGAGGAAAAGTAGTAGGACAAAGAAAAGGAATAAAGAAAAGGGCAGAAAAAGGAATAAGAAAACGGAAGATAAAGGAATAAGAAAGAGAGGAAAAGTATTAGGAAAAGGGAGGAAAAAGGAATAGGAAAGGGATGAAAAGTAATAGGAAGATGGAGGAAAATTAATAGGAAAAAGGAAGGAAGATAGGAGGAGGAGGAGGAGGAGGAAGTAGAAGATGTAGAAGTGAAGAAACATTACGTATCTAAAGGGTCCACAAAGGTGGAGGGAAAAGGTGAGAGGAATAGATGGAAAGAATGGAAGTAGGAGGAATAGAGAAAGGAATGGGAAAAGGAGGAATAGAGAAAGGAATGGGAAAAGGGAGGAATAGAGAAAGGAATGGGAATAGGGAGGAATAGATGGAGGAATGGGAGTAGGGAGGAATAGAGAAAGAAATGGGAAAAGGAGGAATAGAAAGAAAGGAATGGGAATAGGGAGGAATAGATGGAGGAATGGGAGTAGGGAGGAATAGATGGAGGAAGGGGAGTAGGGAGGAGCAGGACGGAGGAAGAAGGGTACACGGAGGAAGAGATGAAAAGGACAAGAGGTGGAGGAGAATAAAAATGAAGAAAAGAGAAGAAGTCAAACAAAGAGATTAGAGGAGAGGATAAGGACAGAGGAACTCTTCGTCACCACAATAAATCTAGTATCAAAAAGGGGATAATTGCACACAATAAATAAAAAAAAGCAAATAAACGAAGATTAAACAAAAAGAGCGAGAGGAACGAAAAACAAAATATATCAAACATGCGAGGAAGGAAAAGAGGAAAAGAGATTTTTGCCCCGGCAGAAATGAAAAGGGGGTTTGGTCGCTAAGCAACAAATTCAATAACTGGAAACTCGTTCCTTTGTTTTAATCTGACAAGACAAAAAAAAAAAAAAAAAAAGGAAAAAAAAAGAGACTACGTCACGGCGATTGAATTGACCGGAGGAGAAAAAAGGCGACGGACTTTTATTTATATTAAAAAAAAATATATGAAACTGCCTAAAAAAAAAATACTCTCCCGAAACTTGAAGGTTTTGACTGGAAAAGCAAGCGCAGGATATCAAACGGACGTTTGGCAATATATTACTTAAAATAAATGAAAGCAAACCAATAATACATACACACTTCCCCATGTACATTGAGTAGAACAGAGAATTTAGGTCGATGGTGAGAGCTGGGACCTACGAGGTTATTCAGCGCTGAAACGGAAATTGTGAGTAGAAAGGTTTGAAAGGTGTAACAGGAGGAAAACCTCGCAGTTACATTATGAATCAATAGTTAGGAGAGGGTGGAAAGTAAGATGGGAGAAAGATAATATGAAGGAAGGTACAGTAAAAGGAATGAAAGGGGTTGCAGCTAGGGGCCTTAGGGACGCTGAAAACAACCCTCAGTAATGCTTACAGTGCGGCGCGTGAGGTGCACTGACGGCACTAACCACCCTTGAAGTCCTCCTCTGCCTCCACAATCAACGGTTAGTCCTTATTCATATTTTTAGCTGTGTTTGTTTTATTGTAACTTATGTTGTGCATTTTAATATTTGTCGCTTAATTTTATTGTACTAATTAGGTATCATGACTTTGTAGCTTGACAATGGTTCCTGCTGGTTGGCTTCGAAACGTTGAAACTCAATAAATATGACTTACTTGACCTGTTGGTGTGCTTCCCCTGCCTTCACTGCACTGCATTGCAGAGATAAACCTATACACACACATGCACACAACATACGTACAAAGAACATTGGAACTGTATAGTGATTACGTAAGCAAGTCAAAAGAGACGATAATATGACTCGGCGTATTTACGAACTGACAAACCAGGAACCCAATGTCAGTGATAAATGCCAGACGGCTAAATGTACAAAACCGAACATCGGATTCTCTGCTACGTGAAACTCTGAAAGGTGAGACATCGAGAGTTGCAACGTGATCTTACAGCATCACAGTAAGGGATAAGAGGAACCTCTCTCTCTCTCTCTCTCTCTCTCTCTCTCTCTCTCTCTCTCTCTCTCTCTCTCTCTCAAATAAACCATTTTAGAAGTAATGTGGGTGGCCATAGTTGCTTTGATGTTAGTTATAGTATTAAAGATCTCCTCTCTCTCTCTCTCTTTCTCTCTCTCTCTCTCTCTCTCTCTCTCTCTCTCTCTCTCTCTCTCTCTCTCTCTCAGATAAACCATTTTAGTAGCAATGTGGTGACCAAAGTTGCTGTGATGTTAGTTTATAGCATTAAAGCTTCTCTCTCTCTCTCTCTCTCTCTCTCTCTCTCTCTCTCTCTCTCTCTCTCTCTCTCTCTCTCTCTCTCTCTCTGATGATATCAAGACAAAATTCCACAGAGAAAAGTCTCTTACCAGAATAGGAAATGTCTTCTAAAACCTTAAATGTTTTACTGGCATAAAACATTTGCATAATTTATAAAATAACTATAAGTACTCCAAGTTAACTGCTTCTTTTACTAGATCAGATAGATTATCATTATTAATATTTATTAACTTTTTCATTGATAGTGCAGCGTTCTAAAGAAAGATATAAGATTAACCTTTCAAGTAGGAGAGCTTTAAAAACATCTCTTCTTTAATAAACATATTTGAGGATTAACTTTAATAATGAAAAAATAAACAACTGGGCTGTGCTTATGTACACGATTATTTGTCAAGAATCTCAACAAGTCTTGTTGAAATTCAAGTCCAGTTTAAGATAAAAGTCTTAAAATAAAAATAGCTATAAACATTTTCTGTTTCTAGCGTGCGAAAGAATCTATTTACTGAAAGTTAAAAGCGTCGTTAAGGAAAAACAGTTGAAAAATTAAGCACGTTCCAGTCTTCTAAGCAAAACAGGTGAAGTTTTGACGGGTTCTTTAAAAACTTTCTATTTTCCTTTTCTTCCTCTTCTTTTCTTTTCTTCCTATTCCTTTCGTGTCTCTGCCTTTCTTGATTCTCAGTGTCCTCTTCTGAGTTGCATGCCTTCTCTCTCTCTCTCTCTCTCTCTCTCTCTCTCTCTCTCTCTCTCTCTCTCAAAGTTAATTCCATCCATCAGGCAATAGGTTACCGAAGACTACAGAACCTGAACATGTATAGCTTTGAAACACGACGGCTGGGAGAACAACTCATAGAAACATTCAAAATGCTGAAAGGCATAACAAAGTAGACAGTAACCTCTTCACATTAAACGAAAACCAGACAAGAAATAATGGATGGAAACTAGAAATGAAGAGATACAAACACATCACATCACATATTGTGGGAACTTCTTCACATACAAGATATGTGACACATGGAATAAACTGCCACCAGAAGGTGTAAACAGCAACAGTGTGGAGGAGTTTAAAGGAAAGCTTGATAAAATCATTAGAACACTATGAATGAACAGTAAAACCTGCTCCTATAGATAAGTGAGCACATGGTGTCTCCTCGGATGGACTAATAAGTCTTTGAGACATCTAATCTTAACTCCCCTGTAACTCCCTGTAACTCTCTCTCTCTCTCTCTCTCTCTCTCTCTCTCTCTCTCTCTCTTCTCCTCCTCCTCATAATCCTTTCCTTTCGTCCAGTTCTCCTCTATCTTCCAATTCATCACTTTCATCCTAGCTCCTACCTCCACAGAATTTTCCTATTTCTCCTCACTCTCTTTTCCATTCCTTCACTATCTTCCTTTCACCATTTCCCCCCACTATTCTGCTATTTTTTCCTCCACCTCTTTTACCAACAACCCCGCCCCCGACCTCCCCCCCTTCCCACAACCTTCCCTCGACTTTCCAGACCTCCTTGTTCCAGGCTCGCCACCTTGCAGAAGAACGCCTTGTTTCCAGAGACCCCAATGGCGAATACAAATAAATTCCAGGCGCTCGTCTCACGATTCCCAGCTCTCCTTTCCTCTCCTTATTCTCAGTTCTCCTCTCCTCTACTAAAAGTTTTAATCGTCACGTTTTCGTGATTGGATTATGAGAACATCCTAACATTATCAGTACAGGAAAAATATGCAAAATATATCGTTCGACGAGAGTCGTCGATGATAGGGCTGTCTTCAGGACTTATTTTCACAGACTTCTGACAATTGATGTAGGAATCGGACGTTGATTTTATGCCGAAGTTTTATTCTATTAGGGTTGTACGTTTGCTGTCATCTCCATCCAAGGGAGATTTGACATTGTCTTTCCTTTGTTTTTGGGCATGTCGATCTATTCTTCGAAAATAATCTGGTCTGCGGGTAGATGATTGCGCAGTTTTTTGGGTGATTATATATATATTATATATATATATATATATATTTTTATATATATATATATATACATATATATATCAATGCGTATGTATGTATATATATATATATAATATATACATATATATATATATTCCATATATATATATATGGTGCGTATATATAATATATATATATATAATGTGACCCTAGCAATGTGTTGCTCTAAGATCACATTGCTACGTTCATACGTGAATTGCTGAAGCATGGCAACACCTTATGTAGTGAAAAATTACTAATCCAAATTTATATATGTAGGCTATGTGTGTAAATATATGTGCATATACATACATACATATATACATACATATACTGCGTGTATGTGTACGATGAATATATTAGTAGGACATATTACCTGCAACAAATTTCAAAATACGGTTAATATGACGAAAAGGATCATCTTTTCGAATAAACTTGATTTCAGAAAAACTACTACATCTGTCCTGGACTCCACTTGGTTAGTGAAATCTCCGTTATGTTAAAATATTCGGTAAGAATAAAGGATCAAAATTAGGAAAATTCAAAAGGAAAAAAAATCCAAATCACTAAAGAGATAGAGAGAGAGAGAGAGAGAGAGAGAGAAGAGGAGAGAGAGAGAATCTTCCTGTAATGATTTGGCCCTCATCGAGGTCCTCTACCCTCCCCACCCTCCTCCCAATTTTTTGTGAGTTATTGAAAAATGATGATACACATTTTTGACGTGATAAAAAACCTCATAACCATGAGGTTTTTCCTCATATTTATTTGAGATTTCGCCACAAATCCCCAGTTGCGACCCGCAATACTCGACTATCAACCAGATTTATCTAAATCACTACTTAGGCCATTCGAGGCATTCCGAGTTTAGAAGCATGGGACTAAACTGTTTCCTTCCTTGTCCATTACGGTGATCGAATTTGGGTTTCTCGTTAGAGGGCAGTGCTCGAATTATGACACGAGGATCAGAGAGAGAGAGAGAGAGAGAGAGAGAGAGAGAGAGAGAGAGAGAGAGAGAGAGAGACTTTTCTTAACTGAATCAGAACCATTAATTTCATTATGAATCTGATCCTTCTTTTGATTGAGAGAGAGAGAGAGAGAGAGAGAGAAGAGAGAGAGAGAGAGAGAGTTTTTTTTTTTACATCAAGTCAGATCCATGTAAAGTGACTTCTTTTGAGAGAGAGAGAGAGAGAGAGAGAGAGAGAGAGCTAGAGAGAGAGAGAGAGAGAGAGGAGACATTTTTTAAAGTAATTATCGTCTAGGATTCCTCCCAAATGGCGATTATCAAAAAAGTCACGACCAACGACCGTCAATGCCAACACCGCCTAAAGATGTATTCTACTCTCAGACTGATTGATTACTTGTTACCTGGCGTCGACTAACAGGGTCACTGACGACGACGACAATACGGCGGAAGTTTATTATTTAGAATAAACTGTTTACTTGCAGCAACCAAATCTCCTCACAAGGACTAAAGGTTAAGAATTCTGATTGAGTTGTCTGGTTAAACAATTTGTTCTCGATGACGACAGCGACGCACTATACGTAGGGAGTTTGACGTGTTCGTGGTGAGCATTCAGTGTAGATGTATTAAGGGGCAAATGTACATTTCCTGCACGGAGCATTCATCCACAAATCACCAGTTCATAGCATGAATGTGGCAGAGATCAATGCCTTATTTCTGGAAGCCATCCCATTGGGGTAAAAGTCTTAAAAGTAAAATATATATATATTATGATATACGTATATATATATATATATATATATATATATATATATATAGATCAACAAGCAGGAGTCAAAGAAGACTGATTGTCAACAAAAACAGTTGCATATTTATTAAGAAACGTTTCGTGTTACTTAAACACATCATCAGTCTGTAAAATTGAAAAATACACATTAATTCTCTAATTTAAAATAAAAGCTAAATTAAAAACGGTAGTTAAATTCTTTAAAAATTACAACATACATAAAAAGTAAAAAGAAAGGAGATTTTTTCTAAGTCTACCTGATCTAGAAAGGGGAAAGACAAGTGAGACCACAAGCTCACGCATGCCCAGAGTATACTTAAGGCCAAGTGCAGAGGAGAAGAAGACACGTTGGAGTTTAAAAGAGGTGCATGACGTTTAATAAACAAAGACTCAAGGGTCGTTAAATAAGCCGATTGTTTGGTAGTTCCCATGATGGAAAAATGTTTTTATCTATATTAATTGATATTGCATTTAACGGCATGATTTCTAATGCTAGAAAATTCGGGATTAGTTATACGTGAGCCAGTTCTGTAGCTCAGACCTAAGTGGCTATAATAACGGACCTGCAACATTCTCTTTGATGAGCCAACATAACTACCAAGACATCTTGGGCATTCAAATTTGTAAATAATGTTGGACTTCATAAAAGGTCTGTAGCTTGTCCTTATAATTAAAAGCCGCCAATCTTTAGTGGATTCATAGGTATTAAATTGAGTTTAGAAATCCAAACTCTTTTTCAATTATTTGTTTGACTTTGGATCTAAAGAAAGTCGGAGTGCGTAAAATGGTATCGAAAGCGTACATAGTCAGTTTAGGAACATCATATTTCACAATAGAATCAGAAAAATTCATACCCACAAAGACTTTTTTATAAAATAGTTAACAAGATTGTAGCACGTAACTTTTCTGATTCTATTGTGAAATATGCGTGAGCTGTGGTCTCACTTCGTCTTTCCCCTTCTATTGATCAGGGTAGACTTAGAAAAAATCTCCTTTCTTTTTTACTTTTATGTATGTTGTAATTTTAAAGAATTTAACTGCCGTTTTTAATTTAGCTTTTATTTTAAATTAGAGAATTAATGTATTTTTCAATTTTACAGACTGATGATGTGTTTAAGTAACACGAAACGTTTCTTAATAAATATGCAACTGTTTTGTTGACTGTCGTCTTCTTTGGACTCCTGCTTGTTGTTGTGTACTTCCGCCTGAATGCGTATATATATATATATATATATATATATATATATATATATATATATATATATATATATATATATATATATATATATATATATATATATATATATATAATAAAAATATTTCCTGTTTTATCATTTACGGTTTGATTCACAATTTTCAGCGAGAGAATTTCAAATTCATTTACTAAGAATTGGATACCTAAGCGAAAATGAAAAGTAAAGAATAAAGATAACAAGGTAAATGATATGTGAACACTAAACAATACTGATAAAAGAGTTAATAATATGTGAACAGTAAGCAATCAGATACACAGTGAACAATGTAGATTAAACAGTAAACAAAATATGACCAGTAAACAAGTTAGTTACAATATTAAACAATACAGTATGTGGCCAGGAAACTATATATGAACAATGAACAATATAAGTAAAACAGTGAACAATACGAGAACAAAAAACTGTACAGAAATATGAGCGGGGTCTGCATTTTGCTTAAGCTACGGAATATAATATAATAACAATAATTGAACACATAAGCAATGAGAATTACGGACTTCCAACGTCTGCAGTATACAGTATATTCATCTCATAATTATACTGAAGCGTATGATTACGGACGGTCGAGATTATATGGCGAAATCTTCACAAAATCTAAATCAATTCAATTTCCAGTAGAAGTTTCCCTAAACTACGCTGCCATATACATTTGGCGATGTATTCATATGTGGATGCTATTGATGTCCGCAGTAATATACAATACGCTTACGCTTATCTGCATTCGATGAAACGAGAGAGAGAGAGAGAGAGAGAGAGAGAGAGAGAGAGAGAGAGAGAGAGAGAGAGAGAGAGAGAGAGAGAGAGAGAATTAACTCTTGAAACTCTGTGTGTATGTGCGTCTGTGTATGAGAGAGAGAGAGAGAGAGAGAGAGAGAGAGAGAGAGAGAGAGAGAGAGAGAATGATTAACTTTTGAAACAATGTGTGCATGAGAGAGAGAGAGAGAGAGAGAGAGAGAGAGAGAGAGAGAGAGAGAGAGAGAGAGAGAGAGAATGGTTAACGCTAGACACTGAATGTGCGAGAGAGAGAGAGAGAGAGAGAGAGACAGAGAGACAGAGAGAGAGAGAGCAAGCGTGAAAAGCACCGACGAGTTGATTGGATTTAACTCATTCAAACCACCAACTGGTCCAAGCGTGCGCTATACATATTAACAGCACAACGACCATAATGAAATCAAGGCTCATTCGCGGCTTAATTCTCATTAATACACGACTGACTGGGCCGTTTCATCAATCAAAATACAAATAAGCCATTGCAGGTACTCGTTGCGACATCGGTATTGAGGGAAGGAATTCTTTCTCTCTCTAAAATGGATGGCTTTGGCGAAATAAAGACAGTGGTGGTTGTCCTAAATCTTGTTGGAATATTTAGCTGATTTTAATTTTTAAAAATACACAAAAAATACACTGGGTTGTCACATACACATCCTTATTATTATGAATAAACGATATGTCCCTAGTTCTGAAAATCTGGCTGTCTTGGGGAAGGCCTTAGACTGTTGCCGTCACATTTACACTAAAATGATGAATATATAAATAAAATATAAAATTTATTCATGTGTATACATGTATGTGCGCACTCATGTAGATGCCCCATATGGCAAGATGAAACAATGAGTAGTCCCTGCTATATAATTTCTTTGGCACAACTGTACATCGCCACGAAATTTTCCAGCGGACATGAAGAAGAAACTCGCAATGTGTATTTGCTGCGTATTATTCTCTACAAGCTTGTGCTGAAACCCCCTGCCCCAAAGCCGGGGCGAACAAACAGGCTTGCAGGAGGAGGGTGGACGTCTTCCCTACCCTCTCGTTCCCCTACCTACCCAGCCCCACCCAGGGCGGACAAACAGGTTTGCAGGAGGAGGGCGGATGTCACCTCTACCCTCCCGTTCCCCTACCTTCCCCGCCCCCACCCGGGGCGGACAAACAACTTTGCAGGAGGTGGGTGGATGTCTTCCCTACCCTCCCGTTCCCCTACCTACCCTGCCCCCATCCGGGGCGAACAAACAGCTTTGCAGGAATAGGGTGAATGTCTCCCCTACCCTCCCTGCCTCACCCTGGGCGGACAAACCGGTTTGCAGGGGGTGGGTGTCTGTGTCATGTCTCCCTTACTGTCACCCGGGAGAGGAAAAACAAGATCCCTTCGGATTTTATTATTATATATAGATACTATCGTCGACACAAAATTAAAAGAATAACTGGTCCACGTAAATTATAAAACATCACATACAATTATAAACTCTAAATATTTGCCAAATTCATCCAAAACATCTACTGTCTTCTGTCACTGATATTGCAGTCTGGTACTAAACAAAAGAATACATGTAATAAAATAAAAAATCATTATACAAAATATACAGGGGAGCAGACTCGTTCATTAG
Organism: Macrobrachium rosenbergii; assembly: GCF_040412425.1. Taxonomy (NCBI): domain Eukaryota; kingdom Metazoa; phylum Arthropoda; class Malacostraca; order Decapoda; family Palaemonidae; genus Macrobrachium; species Macrobrachium rosenbergii. Next base: position 15,352,650 of record NC_089779.1, read on the forward strand.
CTATTTTGAAACATTTGTTTCAATTTCAAAGTTTTTTGTTCCTTTTTTAAAGAAATTGAAACCGCTACTTCAATAAACTATAACTGGTAATTTCTCAGCCTTCCGTCCATAAAGAACAAACATCTGCAGTTATGAACACTTCGAAAATAATCCCCAATGATATGAATATTACAAATACGAATAATACAAAAACGAATAATGCAAATACGAATACAAATACGAATAATACAAATACGAATACAAATACGAATAATACAAATACGAATAATACAAATACGAATATTACAAATAGGAGTAATACAAATACAAATACGAACAATACAAATACGAATATTTCAAATACAAATACGAATAATACAAATACGAATATTTCAAAAACGAATAATACAAATGCGAATATTACAAAAACGGATACAAATACGAATATTACAAAAATGAATATTTCAAATACGAATACTTAAATATTCGTATTTGCATTATTCGTATTCAAATACGAATATTTAAAATATGAATACATATGCGAATATTACAAATACGAACGTTACAAATACGAATATTACAAATTCATTCACTCCAATCTCTTATACTCAGCGTCAACGGCCTCCAACTCGACCGACCCCACGCGGGATACTCTCCGACACAAGCAAAATCTTTTTTAATTACAAAATAACGTATTTGATCTATAATCGGCAGTTTTATTAAAATGGTGGAGTTTTTAATCAACCATTCAGGCTACCGTGAAACAGTAATCACCGTCACAAAGGGCGGAAAAAAATATTTGGAATCAATCAGGAGCGGATGAAGCCGGGTGGTTAATCGAAGCCGGAATTAACCAGTTTTCCTCCCGAAAGTCATAAAAAGGGGACTCTGAGGACACCCCAAAAATAAATAAATAATTTAAAAATGCGCCACAATTTCTTCGGCGCAATCGAGTTTTCTGTACTGCGCTTAATCAAGGCCACCGAAAATAGATCTATCTTTAGGTGGTCTCGGCATAATGCTGTATGAGCCGCGGCACATGAAACTCTTAGCCGGCCGTGGTGGCCTGTGCTGTAGCGTTGCCAGAAGCACGATTATGGCTAACTTTGACCTTAAATAAAATAAAAACTACTGAGGCTAGACGGCTGCAATTTGGTATGTTTGATGATTGGAGGGTGGATGATCAACATAACAATTTGCAGCCCTCTAGCCTTTGTAGTTTTTAAGATCTGAGGGCGGACAGAAAAAAGTGCGGACGGACAGAGAAAGCCGGCACACAATAGTTTTCTTTTCAGAAAACTACTTATAAATAAAAAACCTACGAAGATAATTTTTTTTATTTTACGTATCTCTGCGCTGCAACATCAGAAAAAGCAATAAAAAGTACTCATTGAATTTCTACATTTTCCTTTTTCCAAAATAGAATCTCAAAATCATCTTAAAGTTTACTTTCGGAATTTAAATGAACATCAGTTTTCTAGTTACTTAATTTCTGGGTCGCTAGATCTTTGCACGCTAGTCCTTTATAAAATTCAAATGCTGAGAAACATGGTAACTGAATGATGCTTAAGTAAGTAATAACAATTATCGGGCATAGATTAAAAGAATAGAGGTCTTTGTTGAACTGAATTGAATACAGAATTTAGGACAAAGGCCAAGCACTTGGATTTATGAGGTCATTCAGCGCTGAAACGGAAAATGACAGTAAAAGGTCTGAAAGGTGTAACAGGAGGAAAACCTCGCAGTTGCACTATGAATCAATTGTTAGGAGAGACCCCTAGCTGCAACCTCTTTCGTTCCTTTTACTGTACCTCCTTTCATATTCTCTTTCTTCCATCTTACTCTCCACCCTCTCCTAACAAGTGATTCACAGTGCAACTGCGAAATTTTCCTGTTACACCTTTCAAACCTATTACTGTCAATGTCCACTGATCAGCGCTCAATGACCTCACAGATCCCAGCGTTTGGCCTTTGGCCTAAATTCTATAATCAATTCAATAGGAAAGTGGAATTATTTCAAGGTTTGTTTCTGTAATAAAAAGTCCAAATATCACGGTATCGCTTCCACCTTCCGAGCTGGTTAAAATCTCTCTCTCTCTCTCTCTCTCTCTCTCTCTCTCTCTCTCTCTCTCTCTCTCTCTCTCTCTCTCTCTCTTGGTGCTCGGGACTCGGAAAATAATCCGGTAATGGAGAGAGAGATGAGTTCGTAAGAAGGAGAGGGGTATCTGTAATCTCTGGATTAATATGCTCGCCAAGACTCAAAGGTCCGACTACAAGGAGATTACTTTCACGAGGAGCGTTTCTTTTGACATCTGGGGTCCTCTCTCTCTCTCTCTCTCTCTCTCCCTCTCTCTCTCTCTTTGTATGCACACAAATGCTAGCATTTGTATTTTTTTCACTCTCTTTTTATACACACTAAAAAATGTGACTACTCTCTCTCTCTCTCTCTCTCTCTCTCTCTCTCTCTCTCTCTCTCTCTCTGTATGCATAGAAAATGTTAGCCGTTGTATTTTTTTCTCTCTCTTTTATACACATTAAAATCTCTCTCTCTCTCTCTCTCTCTCTCTCTCTCTCTCTCTCTCTCTCTCTCTCTCTCTTGTAAGCACACAAACGTTATCCGTTGTATTTTACTTTCAATCTCCTGTTATTCACATTGAAAAAGGTAACTACTCTCTCTCTCTCTCTCTCTCTCTCTCTCTCTCTCTCTCTCTCTCTCTCTTGCATGCATACAAATGTTAGCCGTTGTATTTTCTTCCTCTCTTTTATACACATTAAAATCTCTCTCTCTCTCTCTCTCTCTCTCTCTCTCTCTCTCTCTCTCTCTCTCTCTCTCTCTCTCTCAGATGACTTGATCTCAATCAACGAATTGGTATACTGATATCTCTGCGTTGCATTCCAGTGAAAATTCTGTAACTGATTTAAATACAAAATTCAAAATTAGGTGAAGGTGTTAAGAGTTTAATTCTAACTACGTAACTTTACACACACACAAACCAACATGTGTATACATATATCATACATACTCCCAAAATACACGATTATATGTGTATATACTGTATGTATATATATATATATATATATATATATATATATATATATAAAATATATATATTTACATATTTATATTTATATAATATATATATATATATATATATATATATATATATATAAATATAATCACACACCATCATAAAAAAGAATATTTCGTTTTACACGGATTATCGCAACATTTAAAAAAGGGGGGGAGGGGTTTTTAGTAATGAATTTGACTCGAGGGAAATTTACCGTAAAATAACGCGAAGGTTCGGGAGGTGTTAATGGCTAAAGCTGCAATTACGAACAATTTTCTTTCGCTTTTTTCTCGGCATTTAAACTTTCTCGGATATTAATCCGGGGATGAAGAGGAAAAGAAATGCGTGGAAGGTGAGAAAAAGTGAGAGAAAGCATCGTAAGGGGGAGATGGAGGGAAAGTAGGAAAGAGAAAGGATAATGAACAATTATGATAACCCAAACATATCATCTAATTTAGGTTCAGGGCTCGATTTGTGTTTGCCAGGTCCGTGGATCGATCCCGGCCTACTAGCTACTCTGATGTGAGTGGGTACCGCCGCTTGCTTGGGTCAAGTAAAAGGGTGTGGGGCTACCAACCTCATCCAAAGAGATTCCGTGGGAAACCCTGAGATGCCTCTCGCCCATGTATATATATATATATATATATATATATATATATATATATATATATATATATATATATATATATATATATATATATATATATATATATATATATATATATATATATATATATTTATGTGTGTGTGTGTGTACACGCACGTGTGTACATTTACATATACACTGTTAAGCGTAGAATAAGACATATGAAGAACATTTCGCCTCTCAGAAAAAGACCGAGAAAATGGGATGTATTTATTACGGATTAAAAAAATGTATTTCTTTCTCTGATGATAACTCATCGTCTTACATTAGATGCACAATGGCATATCCTTAACCTCCCATCTAAAAATAACATCAACTGTCCTCTGAGGAGAGTTATTTTCATAAGCTTCTCCAAGTCATTATTAATATTTCCTGAGAGAGAGAGAGAGAGAGAGAGAGAGAGAGAGAGAGAGAGAGAGAGAGAGAGAGAGAGAGAGAATTTTTCTTTACTGCCTCGATATCTGAGAGATGAATCTATGGTGATTTTTTGCCCCAGAAATTTAAAGGGTAAAAACATTATTCCGGCTCTTGTTAACTTTGCAAAACTATTTCATATGGACAGCACCAAGTGTGTTTTATTTCAAATTCTCAACAGTTCCCAATCTATTAGAATCTTCAATATCTTTTTCCACCATTCTTGATCTCTTTTGTATCAAAGTTCATTTGCTATTATATTCTCCTTCCAACTCGGCATCAACTTAGTTATTCCGTTTCGTACTCTCACGTCGCTATTCGTAATTCATCCTATTTGGATATTTTATGTTCCCTCATCTAAAGTCTATTTATTTAGACCTCAACAAATCATATCCTACACCTTAGATCCAAAAAGCCCTTGAATTGTTTCAGGTTTCTCTTTCCCAAAAGCAAAAACCTTTTCTATTACAAAAGTCCCTACTTATCAATTACTATTCTCTTCTCTTAATCTAGACTTTCACACTAACTCCTCCTTTATTCTATACCAAACTCAAGGTCCTAAGATTAAGACTTTAACCTCTCTATTGCCCATATTAATCCTTTTAGATAATCCTTAATCTGTCATTCGTGATGATCTGCAGTTCCACATCTCTCCAGTCAGTGTTTTTCAAAAATTTCTCACCTTTCTATATTTTTTCATTAATTTATTACAGCCCTGACTCCTCGGCAATTCTTTTTTATTTACAAATTTCTTACCGTTCCCAACACGTAATCTTTTCTACTACAGACTTCTCATTCCAGCCATTCCCGGTAATATTTTTTCTGCTACTCACAAATTCCAAATCTACTCTACTCCAGACTTCTCACAATACAATTACACCATTTTTGAAGCATACTATTACCTTGTGTACAAAGTTAAAATATATTTGTAAAAAGAATAAAGTTAGTTTCTGTAATTCTTCATAAAAATATTTTAATTTTGTAAACAAGTGGAACTTTCAACATACTTGATACGTAACGTCACCGCGATTGGTTTTCATACTATTCCTTTACATCAAAATAAAATTCTCCCACTTCTATTTCTTCTATTCCCTCATTCCAAATCTCTTCTATTTTCTCTTCTATTTCGGACTCTCATCTTTAATACAGATCCAGATCTCGGCGAAAGTTAACCTTTCCTCCTAAGGAAATATTTTCGTCGTAAAATCTCCTCCTCCTCCTCCTCCTCCTCCTCCTCCTCCTCCTCCTCCTCCTCCTCCTCCTCCTCTCGAAGGGTTGTAAATCTTGGCTGACGTCAGCTTTCCTCCAACACAAATCCCATCTATTTAAAAATCTTCCATCGCTCTCCATTTGGAGTTCCCATAATTCACTATACTTCGTCTCCTCCTCCTCCTCCTCCTCCTCCTCCTCCTCCTCCTCCTCCTCCTCCTCCATCCCTACCTACCGCACCAAAAAAAAAAAAAAAATGCTAAGAAAACTCAGAACTTCCTATCCTCAGAATATCCCACCCTAAGGAGAATCTGCTATCAGCATCACCAGTGATTAATATCATCTGCTCCTCGCGGCGTATCCTTCCTCCCTTCGGCTCATCCTTCCTCCCATTTAACTCCTTTTCTTCGGTTCCCCTTCCGACGGTCATTATTCATGCCCATAGAATACGGCGACGTAATCATCCATCATCCGTTCCGTTGCCGTCAGCCGTAACCAGGTGATCCCAGGGTCCCCCTAGGTGATGGGTGATCCCAGGCTCGTGCTAGGTGCCGGGTGATCCTAGAGTCCCACGAGGTACTGGGTGATCCCCAGGGTCCCTCTAGGTACTGGGTGATCCCCAGGGTCCCTCTAGGTACTGGGTGATCCCCAGGGTCCCTCTAGGTACTGGGTGATCCCCAGGGTCCCTCTAGGTACTGGGTGATCCCCAGGGTCCCTCTAGGTACTGGGTGATCCCAGGGTCCCACTAGGTACTGGGTGATCTCAGGGTTCCTATAGGTACTGGGTGATCCCAGGGTTCCACTAGGTGCTGGGTGATCCCAGGGTCCCACTGAGTCCTAGGTGATCCCCAGGACCCACTAGGTTATATGTGACTGGGTGATCCCAGGGTCCCACTGGGTCCTAGATGATCCCCAGGACCCACTAGGTTATATGTGATCCCAGGATCCCACTGGGTCCTAGGTGATTCCCAAGACCCACTAGGTTATACGTGATCCCAGGATCCCACTGGGTCCTAGGTGATCCCCAGGACCCACTAGGTCCTACGTGATCCCAGGATCCCACTGGGCCCTAGGTAATCCCAGGGTCCCACTAGGCCCCAGGTAATCCCAGGGTCCCATTAGGTCCTAGATAATCCTCAAAGGGTCCCACTAGGTACATGATAATTCCCAGGACCCACTAGGCCCTGGACCCCATTATGTCCTGGGGGATTCCCCAGGGTCCTACTAGGTCCTGGGTGGCCCTAACGAGTGGAGATGAAAGGGCGTGAATAACAAGACAGGTGACAGGATGCGGAGGACAGGGTCCCCTGGACAATGCAGGAGAAAGGATGTCAGATTATTTTCTTTTTGGGTCATATTTTCTCCCCTTTGTCATTCCCATGCCCAGGAGTCTGAAAGGAAAGGCCACATTCCATTACATTGATTATTATTATTATTATTATTATTATTATTATTATTATTATTATTATTATTATTATTATTATTATTCAGAAGATGAGCCCTATCCCTATGGAACAAGCACACCACAGCTCAGGGGCCACTGACTTGAAATTCAAGCTTCCAAAGAATATTATTATTATTATTATTATTATTATTATTATTATTATTATTATTATTATTATTATTATTATTATATTCAGAAGATGAACGTTATTCATAAGGAACAAGCCCACCACAGAGGCCATCGGCTTGAAATTCAAGCTTCCAAAGAATAATATATTTTATTATTATTATTATTATTATTATTATTATTATTATTATTATTATTATTATTATTATTATTATTATTAATCAGAAGATAACCCTATTTATATGAAACAAGCCCACCGCAGGGGCCATTGACTTGAAATTCAAGCTTCCAAAGAATGCGGTGTTCATTAGGAAGAATTAACATAAGCGTTAAGGAGTATTTTCAATGATGGTGCAATGCCCCCTGAATAATTACCTCAAAATAATAGAAAGAAAAACAGTAACATATTTCAATGCTAATACAATACCTTTAGAATTCAAGACCATAGTTCAGCATAAACTATAGGCAATGATTTAAAAAATATATAACCCATAAAGTCCACAGCACACCATATCCAAAATTTTTGTGTATAAGTAAATTGCCAATGAATTCCCCAGTTAGAAATATATTGTATAACACAAACATCATGTACTGCATAAACTCCCTAAAACGGGTAAAATATATTATCCAAAAATCCAGATTTTTGAATATCCACAATCCACGAGTCGATGCGAAATATCCACTGTTCTTCAGTTCAACGCATGCGTCCCCCCCAACCACCACCCAGGGGCACCTCCGTCCCCCAACTACCGTCGATCTCGCCCCCAGCCCCTAATTAAAAAAAAAGGACATCCGGTGAACAGCTTAGCCCCGAGTTCAAAAGCTATACATTACCGACCACGTGCGCCGCCGTAATGTCACGTTGCGGTTCTAATTCTACATTTACAATTTCTTGTAAGATATTGCTGTTGTCTTTCAATGGCCCGGGGCGATAGATTTTGTGCGTCAGGTCCCGGGAATGAAGGAATGACCTCCATGACTTGGGAGGGAAGGGGTGGGGGGTGGGGGGGGGGTACATTCTTGCGGTCGACAAGGTCAGAGAGGAAGAAGGAATGAGGTAAGAAACTTTTGATGAGGTAAGAAACTTCTGAAGGGTTTGATTTATCAAGTCAATTCCTATCTCTTATCCTCAGGGAATTCGATTAAGTCTTGGCCATCGAACCTATGGTTAATACTATGACATATTGAATTAACTCAGATGCAAATTATTTCATAAATTTAAATGGAATGAACTTCTACTTATCTCCAGATATGCTTCTAATCTCCAAGGAACATTCCCCGTAGGTGGGGTAGTGCCGTCAGCGCATCTCTTGCGGTGCACTGTAGGCATTCCTTGAGGTTCTTCGTAGCGTGCCTTCGGCCCCTAGCTGTAGCCCCTTTCGTTCCTTTTACTGTACCTCCTTTCATAATCTCTTTCTTCCAGCTTACTTTCCACCCTCTCCTGACAATTGATTACACCTTTCAAACCTTCTTACTGTCAATTTCCGTTTCAGCGCTGAATGACCTCATAGGTCCCAGTGCTTGGCTTTTGGCCTACATTCTATATTCAATGCAATTCAATTCAAGGAACATTTAAATCGGAATTCGCTTCTCAAGACTTTGGCCATCAAACTTATGGTTAATGCTATGAAATAATGAATGAACTAACTTGTGTAAATCTGTTGTTATATAACTAAATGATCTCCAGAATCTTTTCCCCATTCAATTTCCTTTTTATTCAAAGAAACATTCATTCCCTCCTCTAACTGAGAACCATTAAAAGTCTCAGGCAAAAAAAAAAACTTAAAAATATCCTAAAGACGTTTTTCTTACATTTATCAGACTCCGTGCTTACTTCCGTCGAAAGGAATTCTTCTGCACCCGCCATAATGCTAATGCAACTTAAGAAAGCAATTAAGAAATTAGGGAATGGAGGGGATTCCCGCTGAACTGGAATCCGAAAGAATTATAGTAGTTGGAATTCGCAGTACCCTAATAACAGGGCGCATTTTTTATTTGGTTTTTTATCTCTTTCCCCCTTTTGTTTTCAACCACAGGGGAAAAAAATCCTTAATATTAATCCTAAGGTAATTTAGAAAACTTAATTGGAAACTGGTAATTAAATTGCACTTGGGAGTGGGCACGGGCAGCTTATTGAAGTTTGTGAGGAAACGACCTAAAAATATGATGAATATGATTATGGATAAATATGCGAGATTAGGAGACACTGTAGTCTTAAAATGATTGTTTTAAGCTCCATATGACGTTAAAAATACACAATTTGAAATATGAAGGACTAATTCCACTAATTTCTAAATTACAATACGAAGATAGGATTGAATATAAGACACATCAAAGGATTAAAACAGAAAAGTAGTTAAAAGTTATGTGCAAAAAATGACCAAAAAACTACTTATACCAGGAACAATTTGAAGCTACCAACTTGAAAAATAAGAAAAAAAACTATTCAAGTATAATAAGAGGTATGCGTTCACTGGGAAGGAAAGCACATGAAGGAATCATCACAAGCACCAAATACAATGAAGAAATGCAGTAAAATATGCATGCAAGTCAATAACTACACAAAGCACTAGAAATACGATACTAATCACATCAAAAATTCATAAAACAATGAAAGTATGACATAAAGCAAATAAGCAAAACTACAAAAAATACGATACAGACCAAATAAAGAAATATACAAAAAATACGATACAAAGAAAATGATCAAAACTGCAAAAACTTATACAAAGTCAATAAATAAAAGTGCAAAAAAATTATAGAAAGCAAATAAAACTGCAAAAAAATTATACAAAACAAATAAACAAAGCTACCAAAAATATGAAACAAAGCAAATAAAGAAAACTTGAAAAAATACCATACAAAACAAATAAACAAAACTCCAAAAAGTGACACAAAGCAAATAAACAAAACTGCAAAAAAATTACACAAAGCAAATAAGCAAAACTACCTAAAATTGATAGAAAACAAATAAACAAAACTGCTAAAGAATTATGCAAAGCAAATAAAGAAAACTGCAAAAAAAATTATACAAAGCAAATAAAGAAATCAACAAAACCTAAGATACAAAGCAAATAAACAAAACTACCAAAAAAATATACAAAGCAAATAAACAAAACTGCCAAAGAATTATGCAAAGCAAATAAACAAAACTGCAAAAAAATTATACAAAGCAAATAAACAAAGCAACAAAACATAAGATACAAAGCAAATAAACAATATGACACGACGTCAAAGTCCAATACCAGAATTTCAGACAAGAAAATAAAATAATAATAAAAAAAAAGATTACGGCATAAAAGTCCAATACCAGCAAAGCAATCACACGAGAAAAGAAAATAATAAAAAAGAAAAAGTATCACAAAGAAGAAAGCCATCAGAACACACATACACACACACGCACCCAAATACCAAACTTAAGTACCCCCACTCGCGCGAAATCATCTTGTCACGGACCTAATGACGAGTCGTAAAGCACAGAGCCCCGAAATCCCGATAAAAAATTGATCACACGTTCGGTTGTTATGAAAATACAGTATATAAAATCGGGATTACGAGGTCAGTGCTGTCTGCTGTGAGTCAGCGCAACAGACGCGCCAGCCTCGAAAAATGATAATTCGGAACCTGTAATAATTGTACCATGACGAAAATGAAGACGATGTCCGCTGGAACACGGGAGTGAAGATGATAGTCATCATTATTGTTCAACCTTCCCCCACCCCCCAACCCCATCTTGTTCGTCATGTCGTTTTGTGTGTGTGTCAATTTGGTTGGTTTATAGGGAACATTTCTTTTTTTTTATATCGTCATCACCGTCTTCTTTTATTGTAGATTTTCTTTTTTTTATTATTACTGTCTTCTTTTACTGGGAAATTTTCTTTTTTTATCGCCATTACTGTCTTCTGTTACTATCTTCTTTTATTGGGAACTTTTCTTTTTTTTTAATCGCCATTACTGTCTTCTTTTATTGTAGATTTTCTTTTTTTTTATCGTCATTACTGTCTCCTTTTATTGTAGATTTTCTTTTTTTATCGTCATTACTGTCTCCTTTTATTGCAGATTTTCTTTTCGTTTCAATCACTGCTGTCTTCTTTTATCGGAAACTTTTCTTTTTTTTTAATCGTCATTACTGTCTTCTTCGCTTCAATTTGATTTCTCATTGGGCGTAAAATTGCGAAGACTCAGTCTTTTTTTTATTTCTTCTTTATTTCTCCTCTATTTTCTTTTATCTATGTAATTATGAGATTTTCATTTTTGTATATAAAATCTGCTTTATAAGTTTTTAATCATTTTCCATGCGTTTTAAATAGAGCACTTTTCCTTATCAATTACCTTTTATTTACTTTCCAACGTTTTTCATCACGTCACTTCATTTTTAGTTTTCTGTAAAAGAAAACTATTGTGCCGGCTTTGTCTGTCCGTCCACGCTTTTCTCTGTCCGCACTTTTTCTCTCCGCCCTCAGGCTAGAGGGCTGCAAATTGGTATATTGATCATCCGCCCTCCACTCATCAAACATATCAAACTGCAGTCCTCTGGCCTCATTAGTTTTTCTTTTACTTAAGGTTAAAGTTAGCCATAATCGTGCATCTGGCAACGATATAGGACAGGCCACCAACGGCTTGTGGTTAGAGCTTCATGGGCCTCGGCTCATACAGGATTTACCGAGACCCCCGAAAGATAGATCTGTTTTCGGTGGCCTTGATTATATATTATACAGAAAACGCGATTGCGCCGAAGAAACGTACTTCAGCGCATTTTTTACTTGTTATCAGTTGCCCGGGATACACTTGCATTCCATTCAAATTACGGAATATTTTTCCTTGTAATTCTGACTTGTAGAAAATAATCTATAGTTCCCATTGCCATCACTTTACCTACTTCTCCGGGATACAAGTATCATTAAAACTGTATTTGATATTTTATATGCTATATAGGTCTTCATCTTTACGTGATTTCTATTATTTTTATCTTTATGCCATTAAAACAGAATTATATCTGACAAAAAGTGAAAATGCCTTTCAAATCTCTTGGCTAAACGCTTAACGAAAAAGTTCATTAACACATTTACGTGATCGCTCCTACAAAGGCAAACACGCGCGCAAGCATATATATATATATATATATATATATATATATATATATATATATATATATATATATATATATATATATATATATATATATATATATATATATATATATATATATATATATATATATCTATAATACCCAAACCGCTGTAATTCATGCCGCTGCCATTACGGTCTGCAAAGTCCAATTAACCCCCCTTTGTACTTCATCTTCCCACTGCTTACGAAAGCGACCGGAGACAGACATCATGAGCCTCCCCTGTCTGTCTGTTCTTGTCTTGTCTGTCTATGTCTGTCTGTCCCTTCCCATCTGTCATGACGCGCGTAAACGTACGCAAAAGCAAATAGGGAGCAATTACCTCGCGAGGGGGAAAAAAAATTCCCAGACAGACACAGTTGCGCGTAAAGGAAAACAATGGAGGAGAGAAAATAAACATCCCAAAATACATATGATTAGTCTGCGCTCCTCCAGAGTAAACAATCGCCGATTATCTCCAGTATTTACGACAGGTCGCTTGATGCTTCGAGGAGGAGGAGGAGGAGGAGGAGGAGGAGGAGGAGGAGGAGGAGGAGGAGGAGGCATTGTTTGAGGAGGAGGAGGAGAAGGAGGGGGAAGAGAAGGATTAGGACGACGAGACGACGACGACGAGGAAGGGTAGGAGGATTAGGAGGAGGAAGAGGAGGTTTAGGAGGAGGAAGAGGAGGAGGATGAAGAGATGGATTAGGAGGAGGAAGAGTAGGATTAGGAGGAGGAGGAGGAGGAGGAGGAAGAAAGGGATTAGGAGGAGGAAGAAAAGGATTACGAGGAGGAAGAGGAGGAGGAAGAGAAGGATTAGGAGGAGGAAGAGAAGGATTAGGAGGAGGAAGAGAAGGACTACGAGGAGGAAGAGGATTAGGAGGAGGAAGAGAAGGATTAGGAGGAGGAAGAAAAGGACTACGAGGAGGTGGAGGAAGAGAAGGATTAGGAGGAGGAACAGAAGGATTAGGAGGAGAAAGAGAGGCATTAGGAGGAGGAAGGGTATGAGGACGTCGACGACGACGAGGAGAAGAAGAAGAAGAAGAAGGAGAAGAAGGAGACGGAGAAGGCAACGCATCACGAAGAATGACAGGTTCGAGGAGGAGGAAAAATGAGGAGGAATGAGGAAGGAGGAGGAGGCCAAGAAGTTGTCAAGTAGGAGAAAGGAGAAGTTTGAAGGTGCGCAGAGCACCCTACGCCGTAAGCACCTTTCAATCACCGCAGAGGAGCCGGTGCCGGCTGTTTACACAAAAGATTTTTCGTATTCAGGGTAAAAAGGAGGCGAGGCAGGTAATTGGCTGAGGGACGTAAACCTCACACAGAGGTCGGAGGCAAGCCTACGCACGAGGGGGAGGGAGGTGGGTTAAGGATGGCAAAAGGAGAAATGATCGATTTATTTGTTAACGAAATGGGCCGCTAAAAAGCCAGTGGTCTTCGACATCAGAAACAATTCCCGCCGAAAAGTAAAAAAAAATTAATTAATAAATACACACACACACGCACGCACACACACACACACACACACATATATATATATATATATATATATATATATATATATATATATATATATATATATATATATATATATATATATATATAAACAAATAGATACACAGTAAAATCTCAAGATTTCGAAAAAACATTCACTCAATCAACATACACTTTATAAATGCTTTCATATCTTCAATTAAACAATTCAAAAAACTTATGTTAGTAGACAACAAGCATCGTCAATTCATACATTGACTGAAATGCAGGAGTCGATATTGCAAGCAAAATTACCAACATTGCAATGTACATTTTTAATAAAAGACGAAATTTTTCACTACTTAAGAAATGCTCTAAACGATATCATACAACCATTAAAATTATCATTATTATTATTATAATTATTATTATAAATTCAGAGAGATATTAGTATTTACTCTTTTACATATATATATACACGCATGTACGTACCCTTGATTAACATATTTAGAGATTGGCGATGAAAATCAAAAGGCTGAATATATACATATATGCATCCTCTAAGTATTAAATGCAGGTAAATGACGTCAAGGAAATGTATCGTAACTATACATGCAAAGACCCAATATACATATTCTGAATAAAAATCTGAAGGTGGTTGAGGGAACGACCTCCATTATACAATAATTTTATTTCATTTTATTTTTATTATTATTATTATGATTCTCTTTGCATTACACACGCACGCAAATTGGTGGTCAAGGGAGCGTTTCCCCCCCCCCAACCCCACCATTAAGAACGAATTTTATTTCATTTTATTTTTATCATCATTATTATAATTTTCTTTGCATTATACACGCAAAGAGAGAATTTTACTATTATTATTATTATTATTATTATTATTATTATTATTATTATTATTATATTATTATTATTATTATTATTATTATTATTATTATTATTATTATTATTATTATTATTATTATTATTTCCTTTGCATTACACACGCACGTATGGAGAGAATTTTATTTCATTTTATTTATTTATTATTATTATTATTATTATTATTATTATTATTATTATTATTATTATTATTATACACGCAAGCAAATTCTTCAGGCAAAACTGCAACTGCGGAAGAGCGACTCGTAATTACGAACGTGAACAAAACAGGATCACTTTTTATTCTCCTGCCTTGAAATAATAACGATTATCCAC
>NC_089779.1:15369832-15394832 GCF_040412425.1 Macrobrachium rosenbergii
AGAGAGAGAGAGAGAGACTAAAGAATAGAGAAAAAAAGAGCGGCTGCTTTACTGAGAGAGAGAGAGAGAGATTTTTATTTAGAATATAAAAGAGCGGCAGCTTTACAGAGAGAGAGAGAGAGAGAGAGAGAGAGAGAGAGAGAGAGAGAGAGAGAGAGAGAGAGAGATTTTAAGATTATAAAGAGGGGCTGCTTTACTTTAGAGAGAGAGAGAGAGAGAGAGAGAGAGAGAGAGAGAGAGAGAGAGAGAGAGAGATTTTAAGATTATAAAGAGGGGCTGCTTTACTTTTTTTAGAGAGAGAGAGAGAGAGAGAGAGAGAGAGAGAGAGAGAGAGAGAGAGAGAGAGAGATTTATGGAATATAGAGAGGGGCTGCTGTACTTTTAGAGAGAGAGAGAGAGAGAGAGAGAGAGAGAGAGAGAGAGAGAGAGAGAGAGAGAATTTGCGGAATATAGAGAGGGGCTGCTGTACTTTTAGAGAGAGAGAGAGAGAGAGAGAGAGAGAGAGAGAGAGAGAGAGAGAGAGAGAGAGAGAGAGAGAGAGAGATATTTTAAGAATATAAAGAAGGGCTGCTTTACTTTTAGAGAGAGAGAGAGATTTTAAGAATATAAAGAGGGCTGCTGTACTTTAGAGAGAGAGAGAGAGAGAGAGAGAGAGAGAGAGAGAGAGAGAGAGAGAGAGAGAGAGAGAGAGAGAGTTCAAACTTTCGTAACTTGCCTAAATAATTTCCGAAAGAGAGACACCCAACCAGCCGGGCTGTTAAATAAATCCTGTGGAAAATTTGTCGACCAAACTGACACAAGAGCTTCTAAATTATTAGTGCAAATAATATCCTCGTGCTCTCAGCACAATTTCCTGAAATATGTTCCCGGAGAAAAACTCTCTCTCTCTCTCTCTCTCTCTCTCTCTCTCTCTCTCTCTCCGTGACGTATTTGTAGCCTGAGATTTTCATTTCCTCCCAAGATATCAATTTTGCAAGGGAGGAAATTAAGAAATAAATATGACATTAGACCTTTTTCGCAATGAAAATTATAAATACCACGAAAATATTATTTTTTTTATAGTGTTACGTATTTGAATTTTAGTACAGGAACTTCTTTTACCTTGTTTGGATAACTAAAAGATCTAGTATGTGCTCTCAGGAGCGCATTGGTCTAAGGTGGAGCCAATTTGAAACAGCTCCAAGTTTGGTAATATTTCCTTATATACCTGTTCCAAAGTGTAGCAGATGTGGATTATGTGGTCGGTAACCCATTCGGATACTAGCCTCACCCAACGCTGCTTTGCATCATTAAGCAAATATCAGCGTTGAAGGAACACACAAAAACAAACACACACACACACACTGTTAATAACGCTGGGTTTGATCAATGTTAGGACGCATGACCTCTAAGAAAAACCATACATAAGATACCTGGACACACACACACAGGGCAGGGTGTAGGGCTAGCATCCTCATTCCACAAATTCTTGTTGCAAACAGAAAGGGTAAAGCCTTCGGGCGCCATCACCCCATCCCTTTCCTCGCTCCTTCCTTATCTATCTATCTATCTATTTGCATCTATGTAATATATATATATATATATATATGTATATATATATATATATATATATATATATATATATATAGGAGCCAATAGAAACGCCAAAATGTGGAAAATAAAGGCTATATTTCAGAGACCAAACTGTCTCTCTCCTCAGGCAAATATCTGATGGAATTCTGTTTCAACAGAACATATATATATATATATATATATATATATATATATATATATATATATATATATATATATATATATATATATATATATATATATATATATATACATACAGTATATATACATATACATATACATATACATATATATATGACGTATACATAAAGCACCAGTAAAGCTGCCGTAAACGGGATAAACAAACACAAAGCAACAAAGCCCCAAGTAGAAACTTGAGCGCAAAAAGGGTAATTAAACCAGCTTTAACTTTAAACAAGAGATTCTCTCATCTAATTCTCTCTCACCTTTAATCCATCGTATTGCTTAGAGTGCTAATCCCTCCTCCTCTCTCTCTCTCTCTCTCTCTCTCTCTCTCTCTCTCTCTCTCTCTCTCTCCCTCTCTCTCTCTCTCTCTCTCTCTGAAAATTCATGAAGGAATATTTTACTTTCTGTGGAACATTTGAAACAACTTACATTCGCATATCTCTCTCTCTCTCTCTCTCTCTCTCTCTCTCTCTCTCTGGAAATTCATGAAGGAATATTTTATTTTCCGTGTAACGCCCTACATACACCTCTCTCTCTCTCTCTCTCTTTCTCTCTCTCTCTGAAAATATAAGGATTATTTTACTTCCTGTGAAACGCCTTATCTCTCTCTCTCTCTCTCTCTCTCTCTCTCTCTGAAAATATAAGGATTATTTTACTTTCTGTGAAACGCCTTATCTCTCTCTCTCTCTCTCTCTCTCTCTCTCTCTCTCTCTCTCTCTCTCTCTCTCTCACGGCACGCAGCTTACAAACTGAGATACCCCGAGTTCGATTCCCAAAACCGGACGAAGAGGGACGAATGGACCAGTTCCGTAAAATCAAATCTGCCTCAGCTGAAGTAATTAATAAATTATGTATCTTGTCACTGAACGACTGGTGTGGGTTGCAGCTAGGAAGAAAAGAGTGGAGTGAGGAAAGAAGCCGGAGGGCCCTCGGTGAGGTAATCCTCACCTCACTGGGAATAAAAAATGGCGAGATCTATTATTATTATTATTATTATTATTATTATTATTATTATTATTATTATTATTAAAACAATCAAACGTTCAGAGGAACAAGCCTAAATGACCATTTACGTGCAACGAAAGCTTCCTTACAATATTATACCGCTATGCGAATAAGGGATGGGCTAAGAAAAGATAACAATAATTAATGAAGTTTACAAAAAAAAAAAAAAAAAAAAATTTTTGTATATAAAAAGGCGTAAATTCTAAAACAGGAGGCCAATTGTACACATCTCTTTGAAGAAGGATTTATACTAAAGTGAAAAATACGCCGAAGTTTCTTCGGCGCAGTCGAGTTTTCTGTACAGCGTATAATCACGGCCACCGAAAACAGATCTATCTTTCGGTGGTCTTTTACAGAAAACTAAAATCTCTTCCATAACTCTTTCTAAAAAAAAGAAACACTAAAACCTTGATGTGTATTAAGTGTTTTTCTCTAAATCCTGATCTTCAAATGATGAAGCTTCATCCTACCACATTTCATATTATTAGTAAAACATCACTGATAACTGATATTTCCTTTCGTGAAATTCAGAGAGCAAAATTATGCCTCCAAAAACTTTTGAAAAACTTTGTATATACAAAAATTGTGAGAAAATTTTATAAACACAAATATATATATATATATATATATATATATATATATATATATAATATATATATATATATAAATATATATATACAGTATATATATGTATATATATATATATATATATATATATATATATATATATTTATATATATGTATGTATATGTGTATATATATGTATATATACACACAGATATACATACATATATATAACGTATATATATACATAAACTTGAATATAGGCAAATGTCTACATGTTTACACGAGCGTCCTTATTATCACCAACAACGTACAAAATTCACTGAAAACAAAACATAATAATAATAATTATTATAATAATAATAACAACAACAACACAGCTACTTCTACTGCTACAACTACAACCGCACTCCTACAACAAGCAACAACTAAACGTGACACTTAATGAGAAGACAAACCATCAAATGAGAATCAGTGACGCAATCGTCACGAAAACTTCTCAAAAAAAAGAAGAAGAAAAAACTTCTCACAAAAGAGATTCCTGAGCAAAGATCAGAGGTCGTAATGAGCTTCGGCTCTCATATAACTTCGAGTCCAAAGAATTTAATAACTGCCTCCCTCCACCCCTGCAGTAAACCGCCCCCCTCCCCCACCGCCCTTTCGGTTGTTTAAGAAAACATCAACAATACCACCACCAGCAATTCATATCGGGGTCTCAGGTTCGCAAAAGAAAAACGTACTTTGTTTTGTTGTTTTTCGCATGTTTGCCATTCGCTTTGGGTTCGGGGATTTCTTCTTTGGAGTTCAGTTTTTTTTTTTTTTTTTTTTTTTTTTTTTGTCGCAAAGGCGAAAAGACAACAAGAGAAGTCGTGTGATTAAACGTGTTTCTTTTGTTGATTTTTGTACGTTGCCATTCGCTTTGAATTCGGAGTTTTTTTTTTTTCTTTTTTGTCTTAAAGACATCAGAGTTTTCTATACCGTAAAGACATCAGCGTTTCTTCGTCGTAAAGACATCAGAATTTTCTTTATCGTAAAGACATCAGAGTTTTCTTTGTCGTAAAGACATCAGAATTTTCTTTATCGTAAAGACATCAGCGTTTTCTTTATCGTAAAGACATCTGAGTTTTCTTTGCCGTAAAGACATCAGCGTTTCTTCGTCGTAAAGACATCAGAATTTTCTTTATCGTAAAGACATCAGAGTTTTCTTTGTCGTAAAGACATCAGAGTTTTCTTTGTGGTAAAGACAACAGAGTTTTCTTTATCGTAAAGGTATCAGAGTTTTCTGTATCGTAAAGGCATCAGTTTTTTCTGTGTCGTAAAAACGAAAAGACAACGAGAAGAGAAAAGTCGTGTGATTAAACAATTTTCTTTTGTTGTTTTTGTGCGTTTGCCATTCGCTTTGAATTCGGGGCTTTCTCCGTTGGACAACAAGACAACAAGAAAAGTCGTATAATTAAAGTCTTCAGAATTCGGGAGTTGTCTTTATCGTAAAGGCATCAGAGTTTTCTTTGTCGTAAAGACAAAAAGACAACGAGAAAAATCGTATAATTAAAGCCTTCAGAATTCGGGAGTTGTCTTTATCGTAAAGGCATCAGAGTTTTCTTTGTCGTAAAGACAAAAAGACAACGAGAAAAATCGTATAATTAAAGCCTTCAGCCTGCAATGCAAGAGGGTGAATTTTTTGTGTATTCATGTAATCGACAAGTCTTGTACTGTACATAGATATACGCACAATATTCACAGTGCGTAGACATATGCACATGTACACTGCACACACGCATATGCAAAACAAGCACCACGCCTAGAGATATGATGCACGCTGTACACGTGTACAACGCGTAAGAACAACTGCATATATTTCCAATATGCATGGAATTCAATACATGGAGATGCGAGATATGGATATTTCTCCCCAGAGAGAGAGAGAGAGAGAGAGAGAGAGAGAGAGAGAGAGAGAGAGAGAGAGAGAGAGAGAGAGAGAGAGAGAGAGAGAGAGAGATGCACTGAGTGAAATTTATATATGTATATATATAATATACATATTAAATAATATATATATATATATATATATATATATATATATATATATATATATATATATATATATATATATATATATCAGAGAGAGAGAGAGAGAGAGAGATGTAATTGAGTTAAATTTATATAAGTAATGCATATTATGATATACATATTAAATAATATATATATACATATATATATATATATATATATATATATATATATATAGAGAGAGAGAGAGAGAGAGAGAGAGAGAGAGAGAGAGAGAGAGAGAGAGAGAGAGAGAGAAACCAAAGACACGCAAATCCCCTTACATGGGGGCGTTGACGGTCAAACAGAAATCCCCCTGGGAGAAAAATCCCTCCAGACCAAACAACAAGAAAGAGACTCGTCGTTTGCAACAAGGACTTCCATCTCGAGTGACGAGCGAGATTAGTTCCTGAAATGAGATATGATGGAGAATGATGTTGATGATGATGATGATGATGATAATGATCAGTGTTTCTCTCGGAGATGCTAGGGATTAGAGGAAAAGGGGGAGGGAGAGGGGAAGGGAAGGGGAAGGGGAAAGGAAGGGGGAGGGCGATGATAATGGTGATAATGATGATATTGATGATGGTGATAATGATCAGTGTTGCCCTCGGAGATGCTAGGGATCAGGGGAGGAGGGGGAGGAGAAAGGGAAGGGAAGGGAAGGGGAGGGGAAATTGTAGTGGAAGGAAAGCGGGGAAGCGGAAGGGGAAGGGGAGGGAAAGGAAGAGGAGGGAAAAGAAAGGGAGGGGAAGGGGAAGGGAAGGGGGAGGGGAAGGGAGGGGGGAGAGAATGGGAGGGGAGAGGACGAGATGGGAAGGGAAGTGTGAGGGGATGGGGAGAGGAAGGGTAGGGGAAGGAAATAGGAAGGGGAAGAGGAAGGTGAAGGGGAGGGAAGGGAAAGGGAGTGGAAGGACAGGGAATGGGAGGGGAGAGGAGGGCTGGGAAGGGAAGTGGAGGGTGAGGGGAAGGAAGGGTTAGGGGAAGGGGAAAGAGAAGGGTAGGGGAGGGGATGGTGGAGAAGAAGGGGTGAGGGGAAGGGGAAGAGGGATGGGGAGGAAGGGGAAGAGGGAGGGGGAAGGACAGGGGAAAGGGAGGAGGAGAGGAGGGAATGGGAAGGGAAGTGGGAGGGGAGGGGAGGGATGAAGGAAGGGGGAGGGAGAGGGGAAGGGGGAGGTTATGGTCCAAGTTTCATGAAGAGATAGTTTCAAAGCTTAAACCCTACGACTAGATGGTTGAAGTTAAAGACTACAAAAATGTTACAATAACTGTAAAATATCATTGCATTATACACAAACACACACAAATACACACACCATCATCATCAGCATCACTGTCATCTTTATCATCCACTACACCGGAGCGTCACACAAAGGGCCAATGAAATTCGGACACTTAGGTTTTTCCTGTTCTTTATCTTCCACGAATCTCCACCCACATCTACAGCCTCCATTGTCATAGTTCTCATCAATGTACGTCTAGGTATTGTGAAAGTGAAATTGCAAGCACGTATAATTATCATTATTTCAAATGAGAATATCTGAAAAATATTACACAAATGTTTATAAGAGAGAGAGAGAGAGAGAGAGAGAGAGAGAGAGAGAGAGAGAGAGAGAGAGAAGGAAGTCTGGGTATTGTGCAAGTGAAACTGCAGGCACGTATAAACATCATTATTTTAAATGAGAGAAACTGAAAAAAATAACAAAATGTTTATAACAAATGAGAGAGAGAGAGAGAGAGAGAGAGAGAGAGAGAGAGAGAGAGAGAGAGAGAGAGAGAGGGGGAGGGATAGGGGGACCATTTATTGACGAAGTAAGTATAAAACTGAATTAAAAATATAAAAAAAGTTTTTTTCCCACAAGACGGAAAAATAAGTGACCTAAGAACAATGCCCAAATCGACTTCCTCTGAAGTAAGAATAATTGCAACAACGAGGCACCATCCCAAATGTAAACAAACAGCACGTATGTGAAAATCATCGAAGCCAAGTACCGCGATAAGTGCCTCGTTGTTGCCAATGATAACATCCGTTTTCAGAGTGATTAGTCATGTATTTGCGTATTGCTTCTTACAGACTTTGCTGTATCGACTTATGATCTTCACCAACGTTTGAATTGAACTGAAAATGGAATTTAGTCCAAAGGCCAAGCAGCGCTGAAACGGAAATTGACAGTAAAAGGTTTGAAAGGTGTAATAGCAGGATTGTCAGGAGAGGGTGGAAAGCAAGGTGGAAGAAAAGGAATATGAAAGGAGGTACAGTAAAAGGAACGGAATGGGTTGCAGCTCTCTCAACCAACGGTTCTTAAACTACCTTGATCCAAGATTCATATTTCCCGGCCTTTTCTACCATGTTGTTACTGTTACAATAATGATTATTATAACAAATAATTTGCGAGAGCAGAATTATTCACCTACGGAAGACAGATTACAGCTGAACATATACACTTTCGCTTTAGAAAGTTGGGACTAAATTTTATAATGTAATTTATCCATTTAACAAATTTAAACAAACATATTGATAATATTCCCGAAACTATAAATTACAGCGCTTGGATATAGCTGGACTACGCGTCTGCTCATTGTACGGATACCTGATAATGTGGACTGTTTGTCCAAGAAAGCTTGTAACTTTTCGAATAAAAACTCCATCAGATACCATCCAGTTTGAATGAGGTCCTTTTAATAATATATATATATATATATATATATATATATATATATATATATATATATATATATATATATATATATATATATATATATATATATATATATATATATATATATATATATATATATATATATATATATATATATATATATATATATATATATATATATACATATTCACACACATACATATTAATCATAATTTCTAATAATCCCCGGATTCACGAATTGGAAAAAACAATGATTAAACCGAACTAGCATTAATCACATCACAACTTTTGTGTTTTCCAAGGTCACCGAACCGGAAGAAAATTAATGTTTTCATACTGCCAGTAAATAAACAACAAAGAAACAACACATTAATCGCTCACGCAACAGGATATCCATACAAATTCTAAAAACTTATTATATTTCCCTGCATAAATCCTCGTTAAAAATAAACTGAAAACTGTGGTCACGCGCCACCATTTTATACATACGCATGAATTTACATAGTACTGATTTATAAGTATGTATATTATTTATACTTATATATGCACATACATACGCAAGTACTGTACAGTACATGCACACACGCATTATATGTATGTATGTATGTATGTATGTATGTATGTATGTATGTATGTATGTATGTATGTATGTATGTATGTACGTATACATATAAATATATATATATTTATTTATATATAATATATATATATATATATATATATATATATATATACAGTAATAATAATAATAATAATAATAATAATAATAATAATAATAATAATAATAATAATAATAATCTTTGGAAGCTTGAATTTCAAGTCAGTGGCCACTGTGGTGGACTTGTTCCATATGAATAGGGTTCATCTTCTGAATAATAGTAATAATAATATAAATAATTATAATTTTGATTATTGTGTTTCATTTCCTTTACTTTCTGAATCGCTTTATCTAGCTGTCCAACCACTCCAACGTAAGTTCCCCAGTGCCTGCTTGCATTGGCAGCCTAAATTTGAGAAGTCAAATCGAATCAACTTTACCTCGACTAATATACAACAGCAGTCATGAAAACAGAACAGAGTATAGAATTTTCGCCCAAGGCCAAGCGCTGGGACCTATGAGGTCATTCAGCGCTGAAAGGGGAAATTGATAGTCGAAAGGTTTGAAAGGCGTAACAGGAGGAAGGCCTCGCAGCTGCACTATGACACAACTGTTAGGAGAGGGTAGAAAGTAAGACGGAAGAAAGAGAATATGACCGGACCTTACCTTACAGACCTTACAATTCGTTCGGGTTGCCCCAGGTCCCTCAGTGTGAGGCGCCTTTGATGTCTACCAGAGAGTTGCTAACGCATCTTCCGGTATATTTTGCATCTTCCAGTCTTGGATGGTCTGGGATGCATCTTAGATATTTGTCGAGCTTATTCTTAAACACATCTACGCTCACTCCTGTTATGTTCCTCAGATGAGCTGGTAGCGCATTGAATAGACGCTGCATTATCGATGCTGGTGCGTGGTGGATTAATGTCCTGTGTGCTTTCCTTAATTTTCCTGGTATAGTTTTTGGCACTATTAATCTACCTCTGCTTGCTCTTTTTGATAATTTTAGTTCCATGATATTTTCGGTAATTCCTTCTATCTGTTTCCATGCTTGAATTACCATGTAGCGTTCTCTTCTCCTTTCAAGACTATATAAATTTAAGAATTTAAGAATTAAAAGGGGTTGCAACTAGGGGCCGAGGGCACGCTGCAAAGAACCTCAAATAATGCCTACAGTGCACCACGTGACGAGCACTGAAGGCACTAGCCCCCTACGGGGTTCATGAAAATGTAACAAAAAAAAAAAAGGAATTAAAGCAACGGCCCAGAAAAAAAAATTGCCGCACAGAACATTGTTCATGAGCCTGATGAAGAACATAGAGAACATAACCATATATATATATATGGGTACGCTGTAACGTCGATAAGCAATGAGCATTTGGGAAAATACAGCAGCCGCCATTACGGCTATTACAGTGAGGAACAGCCGCGTAAAATCTAATAGACACTTACGGCAGGCTTTTATGAAGATCGCTCTGCCCCCGGCTCTTGGGCGAAAGCAGATTCGTGATGTTTATATATATGAACTTAATATTACCGCGATCTCATCCCATTTACACTTAATGATTAAGGGATATGTCTATATATATATAGTGTGTGTGTGTGTGTGTGTGTGAGAGAGAGAGAGAGAGAGAGAGAGAGAGAGAGAGAGAGAGAGAGGGGTTATTTTCCTTTAGATTTTCGTATGTGAGAGAGAGAGAGAGAGAGAGAGAGAGAGAGAGAGAGAGAGAGAGAGAGAGAGAGAGAGAGAGAGGGTACTTTTCTTTAGATTTTCGTGAGTGTGTGTGGAAGAGAGAGAGAGAGAGAGAGAGAGAGAGAGAGAGAGAGAGAAATAACGCACTGAAAGTTATCTGGCGTCGCATTACCCTGGAAAGGCTTCTGCAACAGGATCCATAACGAACGTTCAAGCGAGTTATTAAATAATGTAACGTATTTACTTGTGTTATTAATTTCTTCTCAGTATCTTTAAATTGTCAGTAGTCTCTTCAGGTCAACGGGTACACACACACACACACACACACAGACACACACACATATATATATATATATATATATATATATATATATATATATATATATATATCCCTTTAGGGAGTACAGAGAATTTGAAAATTTTGAAAAGAAATTAACGAAATGCTAGTGACCATTAAATCTGAAAATATTTGTTAGAAAAAACATGTGTACAGACGCGCACACGCACACACACACACACACACACACACACACACACACATATATATATATATATATATATATATATATATATATATCTATGTTTATATATATACAGATATATATATATATACTTATATATACATACATATAAATATATATATATATATATATATATATATATATATATATATATATATATATATATATATATATATATATATAATAATGAAAACATTCAGTTCACTAGCTGCAGCACATGAGAGAGAGAGAGAGAGAGAGAGAGAGAGAGAGAGAGAGAGAGAGAGAGAGAGAGAACCAGACTGCTTCAAAACCGGAAGTGACAAATCAGTCTGGCAAGCAATAAACGAAGTCACTCTCGGTAAGAATCCAAAACTATCATTATTTTCTTTTTAAGTAATATATAATATATATGACCCACGGATGAATTTCAGAGGCAAAGTATAGCATTCCCTGCCGCAATTAAAAACGACAGGGGAAATTGCTTTCAGCTCATTAAGCGGCGGTAATTTCTATTTGCATATTTAACATTTTGACTATCACGCCATTTCGAAAGTATTTTTTTTTTTTTAGTATTTAAAAAAATATATATGTAGCTTTCCTTCTCTGGGCACAGAAGGAAAAAGAACTAGGAGCGTAATTACCTTCGTTTTTTCACGAGACCATTGAAACAGTCGCGTCTACGTGATACAGAAGGGTCAAAGTATGTGACAATGACGGGGGTTCATGACCCTTACGTCACAATATGAATATTTCCATGCATGACAATGAGCGCGCGAATTCGACGCAAAAATACAGAATGCGTTGTCTCTCTCTCTCTCTCTCTCTCTCTCTCTTTCTTGCTTTCGTTCTCTCTCTCTCCCTCCCCCCTCTCTCTCTCTCTCTCTCTCTCTCTCTCTTTCTCTCTCTCTCTATCTTTCTTCCTTTCGTTCTCTCTCTCTCTCTCTATCTTTCTTCCTTTCGTTCTCTCTCTCTCTCTCTCTCTCTCTCTCACACACATTTCCTTTCGTTCTCTCTCTCTCTCTTTCTTCCTTTCGTTCTCTCTCTCTCTCTCTCTCTCTCTCTCTCTCTCTCTCTCACACACACACACACATACACACACAGCAACAAAATGAAAGTGTTATTATTACAGCGGTGCATAACACCGATTATACAGTAATTACTAAAACAAATTCTCGTATCTCACGGCGGATGAATTAATCCAGCCAGGGACCATCACACACAACAGAATTTCCATTTGATGGGAATATTTTCCCATCCGGAGGATTATGGTTTCACCATCAGAGGATAAAAACAAAATGGATAGATTTTTTACGCTTAAAATCAGCAATGCAATGAAATAAATCGAAGTAATAGGCGCCATGATTGTAAAATAAAATAGAGTAGAGTGTAGAATTTAGGTCAAAGGCCAAGCACTGGTACCCATGAGGTCATTCAGCGCTGAAACGGAAATTGAGAGTAAGAGGTTTGGAAGGTGTAACAGGAGGAAAACTTCGCAGTTGCACTGAATAATTGTTAGGAGTGGGTAGAAAGTAAGGTGGAAGAAGGAGAATATGAACGAAGGTACAGTAAAAGGAATGAAAAAGGTTGCACCTAGGGGCCCTTTAAAGGGACGCTGCAAAGGAGCTTAAATAATACCTACAGTGCACCGTATGAGGTGCACTGACGACACTACCTCCCTGCGGGGGAGATTGTACAACAGGAATGACTGAGCGATTCGGTATTTCCTGGCGTTGCAATTCTCTAAGATGACAGCGTTTACTTTCTCTTAAAACTCAGCAGAGTTGAACTACAGGCGCCATTCCATCAAATACTTAACCCCACCATCAAAATTCAAGAGGAAAAGGAAGTAAGTCATTACGGAAAACAAACAAGCATGTCCGTCATTTTGCAAAGCAGCACCACTCAAGCAAATTTACAACCCTGCTAAGCCCGCAAACCTATTCCTCTCCCGTCAGAGAAGCGACAACAACGGCCTGTATAAAAATAAACACGGACTCATACGAGCCTGAAGAGTCAGCGGGGACCGAATTCAACCCACCATAAACAACTTAATGGATGAGGTAAACACCTGGAATCACCTGTAATCAACGCCAAAACGCACCTATATTAGCCAATCCATCACGACGACTGCAACAAAACAATATCAAGAATTTTACGAGCCGTAATTAATCCGCGTTCACGTAATGGCGTCAGAAAGCAGGGGAGAAAATTAGCGAGATTTATTTTAAAAGACAAAAACAAAAAAAAATAAAAAAATGTTTGTGCGTGTCACGTCTTCGCCACAACACTGGTAGCCATGACGGTAATAGATGTGGAAAAATAATATTATGTCAGTAACTGGTGAAAATGTATATATATATATATATATATATATATATATATATATATATATATATATATATATATATATATATATATATATATATATATAGAGAGAGAGAGAGAGAGAGAGAGAGAGAGAGAGAGAGAGTTTTGCATTAATAACACAAGGAAAGAAAAAGAGAGATACTGATTTATTATTATTAACACAAGGAGAGAGAGAGAGAGAGAGAGAGAGAGAGAGAGAGAGAGAGAGAGAGAGAGAGAGAGAGAGAGAGAGAGAGAGAGATTTTAGCATTGTTAGCACAAAGACAGAAAAAGAGGGATATTGATTTGGTGCCATTAACACAAGGAGAGAGAGAGAGAGAGAGAGAGAGAGAGAGAGAGAGAGAGAGAGAGAGAGAGAGAGAGAGAGAGAGAGAGAGAATTTTGCTTATTAACACAAGGACAGAGAGAGAGATACTGATTTAGTACCATTAACACAAGGAGAGAGAGAGAGAGAGAGAGAGAGAGAGAGAGAGAAAGAGAGAGAGAGAGAGAGAAACATCGTCAGCTAGCTTGCAATAGACCAGATGGCAGAGAAGTGTCCAGCGCTTAGTCCCCCCATGCAAAAAGACACCTGATTCACGTCATGTTTTTCCAATAAGGAAAACCTAAATTAAAAACAAAACACACACAAAAAAACACAAACGCATGTCTCGGCAAACTTCCTTGGCATACAAAGTTAAAAAAAAAATAAATAAAAAATAAAAATAAAACTGTTAAATACATCTAATGGGAGTTAATGCTCACCGCACATTTTCCTTCTTGGAAAGGGTGATGTTGCCTCCCTACATAATGATAATGATTTAGCTGTCAATCATGGAAGATTAGCGGGCATAAACGAGCAACAATTACAACATTTCACGTTGTCGGTTAATTTGCAGAAAGAGATTTGTTACGTGCATGAGGATCGCCGTGCAAACACTCGGAAGGAGAGAGAGAGAGAGAGAGAGAGAGAGAGAGAGAGAGAGAGAGAGAGAGAGAGAGAGAGAGAGAGAGACTGAAGCTACGATAACAACAGTAACAAAATCGCCTTGCAAACATTCAGAAGGAGAGAGAGAGAGAGAGAGAGAGAGAGAGAGAGAGAGAGAGAGAGAGAGAGAGAGAGAGAGAGAGAGCAGCTACGATTCAACAATAACAAAACGGCAGTGCAGACATTCAGAAGGAGAGAGAGAGAGAGAGAGAGAGAGAGAGAGAGAGAGAGAGAGAGAGAGAGAGAGAGAGTTATTTTTAGGAAACTAACCGCAGTCTAAACAAATACCTTTAGCAACTGAAATAGTCCCTTCGTTATATATCAAAACCAAACCGCCACTTAAACTAATACTGCGACGCCAGTTTTAACAACCATAATCAATCAATCACTCAATCTAAATTAATATTCCTATCAATTAAAAAGAGAAATATCCATTTAACATTCACATTGTAGACTGGTAGCAATCCTCGATTCAGCATTATCTGAACAAAGGTACAAACTCGTCCAGCTGGAAAAATGGACTGAACCCTTTTGTTATGGCCCAATTGCTCTTTAATCCTGACGAGATTAAAACCATTAATGACGTTTATTATGTAAAAACGGAGTTATACTCATTATCATTATGGAGCACGTCAAATACAGTAGTACCTAATCGTTATTATTCTGTATGTTTCATTACTATATCTGTATGTATGTTGAGGACTACAAGATTCGCCTGAACCTTTGGAAAATTTACTTCCAAAAATCCTTGGCAGTCTGGTCAAAGAGTCAAATTGGGTTAAAATGAGTAGCACAATATCCAGCAGGGTAAAAATTTGAATATTTTCAAGTTGCGTGTCTCCACCTTTATAGTAAGCGTTCTCTAGTACGTTAAATAATATATCATATTTGAGGCAAGATCACATAGATGTAACGAGTTTGGTCAGTCATTCCCTAACAACTTGTTCGGTACTGCATGCTCATATTTTCCTAACAATTGTCTATCTATAACAATAGAATTTACAACTGTGGTCCGATGTATGGTTCTGATGCTTGAAAACAATAATTAAAAATCTGTCAGACCATATTTTAAATGACAGAATTGCAGGCTGCATTTTTTTCTAAGACCACTGATGCGCAAAAATTATTATTTTTCCAAAATCCGTCAAATGGCCTCTTCAGCTTTGAGAATTCTACATTCATAGAACCATATTGATTGATTGATTTAATAACTTAAGCTGTCTAGCCAAGCACTAGGGCGTTTTCAGCCATTCAGCGCTTCGTAAGACAGTGAAGACGGAGTTCGAGGGGTTGGACAGCAAGAAAGTAATCCCAGAATTCCACTAAGGAGTGATAGTTAAAGAAGTTGGATAGCAAGACTGACGAAAGAAAGCTGGAATGGAGGTAAAGTAAAATACTAAAAAGTGAGCACAGTTAGGGGCCGAAGGGACGCTGCAAACACTTCACTAATGCCTACAGTGCACCATGTGCGATGCGCTGACGGCACTAGCCCAATACGGGGGTAGCAACATTTTAGTTCATCATCAGAAATTTATGTCTCTCGTTCTCCTGAACTTCATATAACTTCCTTAATAGTTGATTAACCTATAGTCTTCTAAAACCCATTATCGAATTTCCTTACAGAGTTGATTAGAATATTCAAAACTATAAAACGCACAGTTACACATAATCAATGGCTTGTGAAAGACTGATCGTGTTCTATACATGTATTCATTAACTTTGGAGCTTCATGTGTCATTCTCGTTCAGTAAAAATGTATAGGCCTATCCTTCAAACAGCAGAATTGAAAAACTAATTTCAGACTTGTTATAGTTAAAGATCAAGTGGTTTTGAGAACTGTTTGTTTCTCTCTCTCTCTCTCTCTCTCTCTCTCTCTCTCTCTCTCTCTCTCTCTCTCTCTCAATAAAGATGTATAACCTCAAACAGCAGATTTGAAAAATTGATTTTAGACTTGTGATGGTTAGGGTTTAAATGCTTTTCAAAATGCTCTCTCTCTCTCTCTCTCTCTCTCTCTCTCTCTCTCTCTCTCTCTCTCTCTCTCTCTCTCTCTCTCAATAAAAAAATTTATAGCTTTTCAACAGAAGATTTGAAAAATTTAATTTTGACCTGTGGCTTGTGATCAAGTGCTTTTCAGAACTCTCTCTCTCTCTCTCTCTCTCTCTCTCTCTCTCTCTCTCTCTCTCTCTCTCTCTCTCTCACACACACACACACACACACACAAAAATTATAATTTTTCAACAGAAGATTTGAAAAATTTAATTTTTACTTGTGATGGTCCAAGATCAAGTGGTTTTGAGAACGCTCTCTCTCTCTCTCTCTCTCTCTCTCTCTCTCTCTCTCTCTCTCTCTCTCTCTCTCTCTCTCTCTCTGTGTTATTCTAGACGCGAACCAACTTGACCCCTCTTCCCGTAATGAAAAATTACTCCAAAGGCCACTTTTTTTCATATATACCTCCTACGTTTGACTTCCAACCTATAAAACTGCCAAACTTGTTTCAACCTCCACATACATATCCAGGTTCCCTCTATCCTTGGGATGAAGAGAGCAAGTATGTATAAGGGACACACACACAATGAGAGGTTAAGAGGGTGAGGGGGGAAGGAAGATTAAGAATAAACTAAACAAGACAGGAATAAGTGTACTACAGTTGTCGAGGATGGGATGGAAAGGTCATTTTTGTTTTTGCTCCAGTTATTTCAGGCCTTCCTTTGATGCACGTTCCCTGACAAGTGGCTAGGTCGATAATCATCTTAGCTATGTTAGCTTGAAGTGTACACATTTATTTTAACATTCATTTATGCATCATCTTCCGTTTTTCCATCCATTCTATAAAATTCTGTAAACTGCAAGAATGTTACAACATCATGGGATCACGATTTGGCCAAGATGGTGTTTGCTTATCTGGGATCCACTGAATTTGCACAAGGCTTCATTATTTCAGTGTTTACAGAGCTGACTATATGTCTCGTGTATTTGTTTAAAAAATTATACTCTGACATTTCCTAATTTATTTTGCATTCTGAAGCAAGCACAAATAAACGCGCACGCACAAACACATACGTGCATTCGTACATAAAACGCACATATATAAATATTTATACACATATGTATATATAAATATATATTTTATATATATATATTATATATATACTGTATATATATAATGAACAAGAACTTCTGGGAGAATAAGTTGTTCTAGATTTGTTTAAAAATATTATATCCTATAATTTCATAATTTCTTGTATATTCAAATATATGCACACAAGAATGTGTCCCCGGACACTTACACACATGCGTGCGTGTATGTATGTATGTGTGTGTGTATGTATATATATATATATATATATATATATATATATATATATATATATATATATATATATATATATATATGTGTGTGTGTGTGTGTGTGTTTACATTATATATATATATATATATATATATATATATATATATATATATATAGTTCCATTATATATATACAGTATATATATAATGGAACAAGAAATTCTGGGAGAATAAGTTGTTCTATCTGAAACCAAATACAGACCAGAGTAAATTACCAAATGAATCTCAGAATGAAACAGAAATGGAGAGACGACGGCTGAAATGAACACAGTCCTGGGTCGAAGGAGTAATGAGTATTCAGAAAAATCTGTTGAATGTGGAGAATGGAAAAGTAAATGAGCAGAAAGTTGCGAGAGTGGAAAAGGGATTAGTAAAATTTTGAGAGGGCTAGTGTACATTCTTACTGAGGACGTAAGAATGGCGAGTAACAGGTTAGTGACGGAAGAGATCACATTATTATTATTATCTCAGTAGAGGAAACCTATTCACATGGAACAAGCGCACCAAAGGAGCCATTGACTTGAAATTCAAGCTCTCAAAGAATGCTGGTTTCAACCTCCCACCGCAGCAGACCCCACACTCCAGCAGTAACTGATCATGAGACAGAGCCAGTGATTTTCCATCACCCTGGGGGAGACGCGAACCCGCGACATCTGAGTCGCATGCCACCACACTCAACCACCATACCAGCGGACCAGCGAGATGCAGATGTGATAGGCGTGACTAGGTGGCTGACAGGGGTGTGTAAGGGACATCTGAAAAGGGGAAAAGTTCCAAAAGAATGCATCCCTGGAATAACTGTCCCACTGAGTTTGATTGTGAAAGTTAAATAGAGGACATAAAGATTGATAAGGAAGGAATATTTAGTATATAAAGTTTATGTGATGAGTCTACAAAGAGGAAAAAGATTTAAGTGGGATAATGTACTGACCTACACAAAGCACGAGATAAAACTGATGGAGAGGCAACGTTAAGGGAGCTGAAAATGTATAGTATGGAATTGGAATATAGAATTTAGGACAAAGGCCAAGCGCTGGGACCTATGGGGTCATTCAATGCTGAAAAGGAAATTGAGAGTAGGAAGGTTTTTAGAGGTGTAAGAGAAGGAAAACCTCGCAGTTGCACTATGAAACATTTGTTAGGAGAGGGTGGAGAGTAAAATAGAAGAATGAGAATATATGAACGGAGGTATATATACAGTACAAGGAATGAAAGGGGTTTGCATCTAGGGGCCGAAGGGATGATGCGAAATACCTTAAGTAATGCCTACAGTGCACCGCGTGAATATATGAAGAAAGAACGAAACAATGACTAAAGCATACCCGAGGAATGCAGCCACCATTTAGCCTAAACACGAAGCCAACGAGATTCAGAACCCATAACCTGGTTCTGTGTCCCGATGACCCTATTTGCCCGAAAAAAAAGAACATACACAAAGACACACACACACACAAACGCTCGTAAAAGAGCGGCACACTGTGGGCAGCGGCCTCCTCTAATGGCGAGGAATAATGAGTAACTGCCCCCGAAGCCTTTAAATTACCGGACATCACTTATGGCACGTCGGGGGAGGGGAGGGAGAGGTGGAAAATGGGGGAAGGGTGGAGGCGGAGTTGGAAAAGGGGAAAGGGGAGGAGGAGGGGATAAGGGGGAAACGGGGAGGAAGAGGTGGAAAAGGGGGAAGGGGGAGGAGAAGTTGAGAAAGGGGAGGAGGAGGTGGGAGAATGGGGAAGGGAGGAAGAGGAGGTGAAAAGGGAAGGAAGGGGAGAGGAGGAGGTGGAAAAGGGGGAAGGAAGAGGTGTAAAAAAGGGTGGGAAGGGGAGGAGGAGGAGGTGAAAAAGGGGGAAGGGGGATAAGGAGGTTGAAAAATGGGGAAGGGGAGGAGGAGGTGGGGAAGGGGATGAGGAGTTGAAAAGGTGGGAAAGGGGAAGGAGGAGGTGGAAAAAGGGAAGGGGAGGAAGAAGTGGAAAAGGGGGAAGGGGGAAGGAAGAAGTGGAAAAGGGGGAAGGGGGAAGGAAGAAGTGGAAAAGGGGGAATGGGGAAGGAAGAAGTGGAAAAGGGGGAAGGGGGAAGGAAGAAGTGGAAAAGGGGAAGGGGGGAAGGAAGAAGTGGAAAAGGGGGAAGGGGAAGGAAGAAGTGGAAAAGGGAGGAAGGGGGAAGGAACAGGCAGAAAAGGGGGTAGGAGTCTATATTTCGTATGTTCCTTGATCAATACCACTGGGCAAAACAGACAATTGTCATGCCACGTTATGGAATGACCCCCAGAAATAAAGTCGGTATTTGCTTTGCATACAGCCGGGTCATTCAGTCCAGGTTTAGCCCCGGTCAGCTTTCATGTGGCAATAACACGGAGTCTCCTTTTATTAGTATCATTATTATCTAAATATATCCGACCTCATTCTCTCTCTCTAGGTTATTTGCAGTTTATATAAACAATAAGAATAGAATTACGAGCAGAAGTGTTCAGATACATTTTCATAAAAAAACAAAACATATTAATCAAGACAAAATTACGAGCCGAAGTGTGTTTTTATTGTAGATACATTTTCATAAATACACAAAACACTATAATCAAAATAAAATTACGAGCCGAAGTGTGTTTTTAGATACGTATTCATAAATACACAAAGCACTATATTCAAAACAAAATTACGAGCCGTTGTGTGTTTTAGATACATTTTCATAAATACACAATGCACCATAATCAGAACAAAATTACGAGTCATTGTGTGTTTTTAGATACATTTTCATAAATACACAAAGCACCATAATCAGAACAAAATAACGAGTCATTGTGTGTTTTTAGATACATTTTCATAAATACACAAAACACTCTAATCAAAACAAAATTACGAGCCGAAGTGTGTTTTCAGATACGTATTCATAATTACACAAAGCACTATATTCATAACGAAATTACGAGCCGAAGTGTGTTTTTAGATGCGTATTTATAATACACAAAACATACACAAACAAAAACTCGCTAAGAGCCAACAGTATTGAAATTACAGCATCAATAGCGAACAAAACAAAAAAAAATCATGATCCAATAACGAATTAGAACAAAGGATAGAGCAATAAACTGGGCTAAAAAAAAAAACTATCCAAAAAGTAGAAAGACAATTGAAACAATAAAAAAACAACACTTTCAGCCATTTATCACAACAAAGAACTGTCTTTCCCTCCTGCTCGTTCAGCATGAAAGAAAAAAAGTAAATGGACGACGGGGAGATATACAGGTCTTTTTTTTCCTTAATTTGTAATTAAATTCCTTCTTGACAAAGCACAAAAACAAATGTTTACGCACAAGTATATTTCTCTCTCTCTCTCTCTCTCTCTCTCTCTCTCTCTCTCTCTCTATATATATATATATATATATATATATATATATATATATATATATATATATGTATGTATGTATGTATGCATACATGTACCTGTATGCATATACGTACATATACACATAATGTTTGTACAAACACTCACATAACGTTCACTGTCCAACAACCAATTATCAAGAGTATGACCAGAACGAAAAAATCAAATGAAAACACACAAAAAAAAAAAATCACAATTCCAAGAAAAAAAATTACTTGGAGAGTCCGGTAATTTGCATTGCGCGGGAAAAACAAAGACAAAAAAACAGTTTTGTCCTAAAAACCCGTGCGGTAATTTCCTCGTGCCGCCAGGTGTCCGCCAAGCGAACAGGTGTAATTTTCATTTCCTGATGAACCGAAGCAAGCGACGCTTTCGGAGGAAGGATTCGGGTGGAATTAGACGCAGTAACGAGGGGGGATGATGATGACTGCGGCGAATAAGAATAAGATTGAGAGGAATGAAAAGGAATAAGCAAAATTACAGATGATTTAGCCTTTACAAGGACAGAGAGAGAGAGAGAGAGAGAGAGAGAGAGAGAGCTGAAGGAAGAAATGGCTAGAGGTAAGACAAGCTTTATAACAGTGTCTAGTCTTAACTAGGAGAGAGAGAGAGAGAGAGAGAGAGAGAGAGAGAGAGAGAGAGAGAGAGAGAGAGAGAGAGAGAGAGAGAGAGAGAGAGAGAGAGAGAGGTTATTATATTACCATCTTCATTCAGTTTCTCACAAAGGACACGCCTTCTCATGTCCACAAACCTCAGGCCCTTCAACAAGCCTTATCATCAAGCGAACTGACCCCTTAAGGCCTCATAAACAAAACAAAAAAAACAAAAAACAAAAACAAAAAATAAATAAATAAAAGTAGACAGACCAGAAGAGACGTCTCCAAAACAAGTCACACAAGATATATATAGAATTAAGGCCAAAGGCCCAAGCGCTGGGGCCTATGAGGTCATTCAGCTCTGAAAGGGACACTGACAGCAAGAAGGTTTGAAAGGTGAAACATGAGGAAAACCTCGTAGTTGAACTACGAATCAATTGGTTAGGAGAAGTTGGAATGTAAGATGGAAGAAAAAGAGAATATGAACGGAGGTACAGTAATAGGAATGAAAGGGGTTGCAGCCCTCTTTATTCTAGGACCTTCTAGATTCTTGCCATGTAACTAGAACGTCGCCTTCTCAGGCCAACGTAACTGGGCACGCAGTAAAGTATTGTCCGCATTCTGGAAGAAACTACCCAGGGCAGAAGCCTCTGGAGACAGGAGAGGTCAATGCAAGGTCTATAGACCTTGGGTCAATGAAGGCCGCAGTGTCAGTTCAGAAAGGTTAAGCAGTTGCTAAAAGGAGAGGAATTTGGGCGCACATCTTTGGCAGTAATGCCCGATGGAGCAATCTTTCACACAGTTATCATGAGAAGTAATGCATGTAAATTACCAAGTTTAATGTTCATTTCTCGTGCACTTTTGGTAAGAAATCCGCGTAATAATCTCCTTGAATCTGAGTAATTTACTTACACTTTTGTTTATCTGTTTATTTATTTGTTAATTTATCTTTTTTTTTTAAATAACTGATCTTTTTCTGTATTTCCCATTACCTTCTGTTACTTCTTTCTAATGAAAACCATATTCTTTGGAAGCTTGAATTTCAAGTTAATGACCCCTTTGGTGGGCTTGTTCCATATGGATGTGGTTCATCTTCTGAATAGTAATAATAATAATAATAATAACTCAGGTATTTACTTTTAACGTTACGCACAGAAGCAATATCGACTTCCTTAACTGTATATAAGAGTTTTTAATAATATCACTTTAGTATATCTATAATATTAATCATTACTTAGTACCGCATTCCTCTTACCAAACTCTGTCTTCAACTCGCTCCCAGATTTTCATTCACTTACATTTAAATAACAATTCATTGTACGTCTCACTCCAATGCAAACGAAAATGAAAATAAAATAGCGCATTTTATTATAATTTCAGACCACCTCCTCCACTGGAAAAAAAAAAAAACAAAAAACAGCGAGGGATAAAAAACACAAGCTGTACCTCACCACGACATGAA
The DNA here is from genome assembly GCF_040412425.1 of Macrobrachium rosenbergii. Taxonomy (NCBI): domain Eukaryota; kingdom Metazoa; phylum Arthropoda; class Malacostraca; order Decapoda; family Palaemonidae; genus Macrobrachium; species Macrobrachium rosenbergii. The sequence goes on from NC_089779.1 coordinate 15,392,778, forward strand.
CTTCCTAAAAACAATAAGCATTCCATCTGAGACAAGACACTGTCTGGAATTATCTCGCTAGATGGTTATTATGTGGTAAGAAATGTTTGCTTTGATGGCCCTTCCGGACGGCAGAGAGAGAGAGAGAGAGAGAGAGAGAGAGAGAGAGAGAGAGAGAGAGAGAGAGAGAGAGCAGCAGAGAGAGAGAGAGAGAGAGAGAGAGAGAGAGAGAGAGAGAGAGAGAGAGAGAGAGAGAAAAGGGACAGCAGAGAGAGAGAGACAGAAAGAGAGAATCATGAACTTAGTAAAAATATCGAGAAATATATGTAATTTAGAGAGAGAGGAGGGGGACGGCAAAGAGAGAGAAAAAAAGGGATGGTAGAGAGAGAGAGAGAGAGAGAGAGAGAGAGAGAGAGAGAGAGAGAGAGAGAGAGAGAGACGGACAACACAACACGCGGAAATTGCAAAGACTGGAGTAAAAAACAGGGGAACGGCTGACTAAAGGAGGGAAAAATAGGATTAGACTACAGCCACAGCAGAGACCTGACTGTACGTACTTAACGGAGTAAACCGATTACTTTCGAAGGTAAAAAGATATTCCAGAGGTTTAAAATAAAAAAAATAAAAAACTTCCACAGTTGACTGCTGCCAACTCAGTATGTTACGTAGACCGGATGCTTGAGTTAAAATTGGAAAATGTTTAAATTTACTGATGCTTAACTGACAGGAGAGACTAAATTTGGTGCATTTTGCCTCTTTTCTGCTCAAGAAAGAGAGTCCCTTGTCTGTCTAAAGAGAGAGAGAGAGAGAGAGAGAGAGAGAGAGGTCATTTTCCCAATACAGCGGAATAGAGCTTTAAAACAGGAAAGGCCTTTGTGGAGAGAGAGAGAGAGAGAGAGAGAGAGAGAGAGAGAGAGAGAGAGAGAGGAGGTCTTTTTCCCAACAGAGCGAAATAGAACTTTAAAACAGGAACGGGCTTTGAGAGAGAGAGAGAGAGAGAGAGAGAGAGAGAGAGAGAGAGAGAGAGAGAGAGAGAGGAGGTCTTTTTCCCAACAGAGCGAAATAGAACTTTAAAACAGGAACGGGCTTTGGAGAGAGAGAGAGAGAGAGAGAGAGAGAGAGAGAGAGAGAGAGAGAGAGAGAGAGAGAGAGAGAGAGAGAATTACTGTCCTAATTCTCCTCCTTCCTTATTTTATCCTTTACTCTGCTTCCTTACATCTTTCACCACCAATTAATATTACTAACTCGAGAATATAAAATATCGTTGCCAGGCAATACCAGTATTTATAGTATCCGATCCTTAACCACAATAAAAATAATAATAATGAGGTCCAGTCTATATAAATTTAATAAACGGGTGAAATTATGTCTTTCTGTTCTAACTTCTATCTCCTGCAGACATTTCTCTCTCTCTCTCTAAAATATAAGGCCCAGTCTACATTAGTTTAATAACAAGAGTGAAATGATCTCTCTCTCTCTCTCTCTCTCTCTCTCTCTCTCTCTCTCTCTCTCTCTCTCTCTCTAAAATAAAGTCCAGTCTATATCAGTTTAATAACAGCGTGAAATGACCTATCTTTCTGTCCTAACTTCCATATCATGCAGATATTTCTCTCTCTCTCTCTCTCTCTCTCTCTCTCTCTCTCTCTCTCTCTCTCTCTCTCTGACCACTGACAATTCAACCGGTAACCTCTGCCTTGATATGGTAAAAATATATACGATAAAACTTACGAAAACTGAATAACCTATTGTTCCTTTTCAATTATACCCAATCATCCATCTTCCCCACGCCCTTAACCACTTCCCACAAAAATAGGGAATAAGGCAACGGACAAACACACAAACACGCACAAAACAACATAAGAATAGAGATTACAGAAAGAAATGAAAACTCTGTAATCTGTACCTCCACCTGACTTTGTCTACTTAAAATCATACGCAATCCGCCTTAATAGAAGACTCGGTCCAGAAATATTCAGGGGGGAGGTTATTTGCGGCAAGAAATGTTTGCTTTGATGGTCGGGCCGGATTGTGTGTGTGTGTGTGTGTGTGTGTGTGTGTGTGTGTGTGTGTGTGTGT
>NC_089779.1:15404832-15409832 GCF_040412425.1 Macrobrachium rosenbergii
TAGCACCTTTAACCCACCTCTAAACAAAACCCGACATGCACATGAGAACATATATAAAAACAAGAATGTGTATGAAATACATACATACAACAAATTAACAAATGCGTACATAGGCGTATGAATGTACCCGAGTATTCAGGAAAAGACGTGATAATTGCGGCCAATTGTAATCATTTCATAGGAACCTTCAACGAAAGCGCAAAAAATAAAAAAAAAATAAAAAAAAAACTGTGAATTCCAACACACTGAAAAAATGGCAACAAAAGCATTTTCATTAAACGATCTGCTGTAAAACACTGAATTGAAAACGCTTCGAGTTTGTACGGAAAAAGAAAATAAAAATACGAACGGGAAAAAAAAACAGAAATCTAAAGCTGGAAAAAAAAGGGTTTAAAAAGTGTTTCCAGAGGAAAAAAAAAAACCTTCTCTCCCATTAGGTGGAAAATATGACGGCGCCCCCCGTTAAACTATTAAATCCTTTTTCCATTAATTGAAAATAGGGAAAAATTTTACGTTCATAATGTACAATCGATAATTAGGAGCGGTAATGAATGGCCGTGTTTCGGGAGAGTGTGAACGCGTTGGGAATCTGTTTAGGATCTCTCGGTAAATCCGCGACGGTACCTAAATTGGGGGGGGAAAAAATGGCTGCCTTAAGCATCAAATGTTAAGAAGGATGCTAAAATGAAAATGCATTAACATTTTCAAGATGTTTCGTTCATAGAACACGCAATGTGCTAAAGTATCTTAACACATTATCTGTATGTAAATATATGTATATATATATATATATATATATATATATATATATATATATATATATATATATATATATACTGTATATATATATCTATATATTACATTGATTCATCAGCAATATTAGCATTTTGCCGTTTCTCATTAATTAAGATATACAGTATATTCACTCTCTCTCTCTCTCTCTCTCTCTCTCTCTCTCTCTCTCTCTCTCTCTCTCTCTCTCTTTATTCTTTATTTAATTATATACATATGTATGTGTGTATACATACAGATATGCATATATACACATACTTATTTCTATATATTTTTTTTCTTACCTACGATGGCAGCTGACCCAGAAATGTACAGCTTTCTGGTTTCGACGCATTGCATGACTTTCGGAGTGAGAATGCTAGCCCTATCCCCCTTTACCTTAACCCTATCAGATGATGTTACCTATTCGCAATTTTTCGGTGAGTTAGTATGTGTGTGTGTGTATCTGTGTGTGTGTCTGTTTTCAAAAGTAATTGTCTAATACCCTTAAAAGACACGTGACAGTCCCTCAAAAATAAAATAAAAAAAAAAGTCCCAAATTTTTTTTATCGTCGCGTCGAAGATGTAAATTATGCACTCCAGAAACGAAGGAACTTCAGCAAAGTTAAAGTTTTTTCATACCTTTCCTTACGCCCCTATTCCTTCCCCTTCCCCTTTCCCCCTTCCCCCTTCAACCTTTCCAACCCCTTCCTCCTCCACTGACAGGATCACCCCTTCCTCTTCCACTGATAGGATCACTCCCGGAGTCACAATAAAATTAAGTGAGCGGAGATTGAAATTAATCGGGTGGCTTACCCATTTCATTTTTGAGAACTGTCCCGAAATCCAATTAAGAGTATAGTCCGGACTCCTTGCCAGGAGATGCTCTCTTCAGGCTTCTTTTCGAAGTGGAGAAATAGTTGGGGTTTGGGGAGGGGAGTGGGATGCGTCATGGATGCATTCTAAAGGGAGTGAATTCAACGAATATTAGAATCAGGCAAAAGCAATGTTCTCAACTTGTGTGTGTGTGTACACAGATACTTTTACCTAGGGATCGTGGCTTAATAAGTGACTTATCACTGTAATATATATATATATATATATATATATATATATATATATATATATATATATATATATATATATATATATATATATATATATATATATACACACATACATACATATATATATATATATATATATATATATATATATATAATCAGAAAGCTACAAACGTCCTTTAATATCAATTCACTCTACCTCGGAAATAATATATTTTCATATATGTTACCGAAGGGAATTTTAAGTTGATAATAAGTCCACCGTCCCGTGGGATCAACCAGCGACGGACGAGGAATCAGGACTACAGTGACGCACTAACGAAATCGGCCACAAGAGAGGTAATAAGTGAATAACATCTCCCGTCAACTCACCGTCGAACTCAGGTGTTTGCGTTTGGAGACGATATCCACCCACCTCTGCCATGTTGACCGTGTAGTGCGTTTGTCGCACGTAGCCATATTATGACTATTTATCACATCACCGTGATTCATATACAATCGAAAGCTACAAACGTCCTTTAATATCCAATTCACTCTACCTCGGAAATAATATATTTTCATATCTGTTACCGAAGGGGAATTTTTTAAGTTGATAATAAGTCCACCGTCCCGTGGGATCGAACCAGCGACGGACGAGGAATCAGGACTACAGTGACGCACTAACGAAGTGAATTGGATATTAAAGGACGTTTGTAGCTTTCTGATTGTATATGAATCACGGTGATGTGATAAATAGTCATAATATGGCTACGTGCGACAAAACGCACTACACGGTCAACATGGTAGAGGTGGGTGGATATCGTCTCCCAAACGCAAAACCTGAGTTCGACGGGTGAGTTGACGGAGATGTTATTCACTTATTACCCTCTTGTGGCCGATATCGTTAGTGCGTCACTGTAGTCCTGATTCCTCGTCCGTCGCTGGTCTGATCCCACGGGACGGTGGACTTATTATCAACTTAAAAATTCCTTCGGTAACAGATATGAAAATATATTATTTTCGGAGGTAGAGTGAATTGATATTAAAGGACGTTTGTAGCTTTCTGATTGTATATGAATCACGGTGATGTGATAAATAGTCATAATATGGCTACGTGCGACAAACGCACTACACGGTCAACATGGTAGAGGTGGGTGGATATCGTCTCCAAACGCAAAACACCTGAGTTCGACGGGTGAGTTGACGGGAGATGTTATTCACTTATTACCTCTCTTGTGGCCGATATCGTTAGTGCGTCACTGTAGTCCTGATTCCTCGTCCGTCGCTGGTTCGATCCCACGGGACGGTGGACTTATTATCAACTTAAAAAATTCCCCTTCGGTAACATATATGAAAATATATTATTTCCGAGGTAGAGTGAATTGGATATTAAAGGACGTTTGTAGCTTTCTGATTGTATATGAATCACGGTGATGTGATAAATAGTCATATATATATATATATATATATATATATATATATATATATATATATATATATATATATATATATATATATATATCCAACGGATGGTGAAGGTAAACAAAACGATTGAAGACCAGATGAAAAGTGGATGGGTATCGGAGTATATAAACGAAATTAAGAACAGCGCAGTAAATGAGAACTTAAGAGAGAGGAAAAGACAAGAGATGATGAAAATAATTGGGAGAAAATGAGCTAAGAGTCTTAACGAGAAAAGTAATTAAAGGCATTAGAAGCTCTGCAGAAGAATGTGAAGGATAACAAAACGAAACGTGATTAATGAATCGAAACGATAGAGAAAAAAAGGAAAAGATGTTGGAATCAGATAAATTCGAACTTTATTATACTTGGAGCAAGAATAAAATCAAACCTAGAGACTGAATGATTTATGAATGCTAAAAACTGGCGTCATATATCCAGGTTATTGTCGCCGTGATAAAAGTGAATAAGAAACTAAATAAATTAAAAGGAGTTTCATATAAGAAATATCTAATATATATATATATATATATATATATATATATATATATATATATATATATATATATCTAAATACATATGTAATCATTAATGTAGTAAAGAGGGTTAAGATGGATGCAGCGATGAATGTGTAAAGTGAGGTGTATGGGTCATGTAGAATGGGAAAACACGAGCTGCTATCTGCAAGAATTAGGAAAGAGAAGAGGGAAACCTTCAATATTCAACATCCAAGGTCAAGATGACACGGGAGTGGTGAAGGACGCAGCATATGTGAAAAGGTTCGTCGTGCTGCTGATGAGGCTTCTGCGTAAGTGTATTAAGTGGCTGTGAGACGAGGAGAGTTCTCTAATCCGGAAAGTTCTCTAATCTGGAAAGTTCTCTAACTGGAAAGTTCTCAAATCTGGATAGTTCTCTAATCTGGAAAGTTCTCTAATCTGGAAATTTCTTTAACGTGGAAAGCTTTCTAACCTGGAAAGTCCTCTAATCTGGAAAGTTTTCTAACCTGGAAAGTTCTCAAATCTGGAAAATTCCCTAATCTGGAAAGTTCTCTAATCTGGAAAGTTTTCTAACTGGAAAATTCTCTAATCTGGAGAATTTTCTAACCTGGAAGGTTCTCTAATCCGGAAGTGGATCCATCTTACATCAGTAAAGAGGGTGATATATATATATATATATATATATATATATATATATATATATATATATATATATATATATATATATATACAAAATAATCGCTAGGTGGAAATGTGACGCCGCAAAAAGTACAGACCATAAAAATGGCGAGAGAAATAAAAACGGGGAAAAAATAACCGGAAAATATTAAGGCCCCTGGAAAAATAGGAACGTAAAAATGACAAAAGTTAAATATAAAAAATAGGTCGGAATTTCTGCCAAAAGTGTGTGTGTGAGAGAAAGAGCGAAGTATAAAACACAATGACGTAAATTCGCAACCTGAAAACGTAAAAAGCTTTGAGTTAAATGAGGAAATATCTTGAGAAAGGACCAAATAAGGCTCAAACTAATGTGCCTCGTAAAAGCAAGTCACAAAAGGCTCTTGCAGTGAAACGCAAGCACTCTCAGGATAAAGACAAAACGCCCAGAAAAAAAAAAAACTCTCTTGCTCTCCAGGTAATACTTTTCTAAGAAAACTGAAGAAACGGTATCTGTGTTGTTTCCAATATTTATAAAATACTAGCATATAAATGTCACTTGTTTTTGGAA
>NC_089779.1:15417332-15424832 GCF_040412425.1 Macrobrachium rosenbergii
ATATATATATATATATATATATAGACAGACATGTAACTGTTTCCCCACTAAACTCCATAAAAAGAAAAAAGTCAGCCCACTCTCAAAAGCGCTCCGTTCACAATTCCAGCGCCGTAGGAGACGAGGCGGCATCCCCAACGTGAATCCGAATATCCTGCAGATATCCCAGAAATCCCACGAACGAGGGAAGATATCCGTTACCTTAATAAAAGGGATAAAACTCGCTCCTCCACGCCAGACCTCTTATCCAATAACCATCCTTCAGTTCCAAAGAGCTAAGGAAGGACCTCTTTATCGCCCAATCCTATAGTAAAGGAATCCAGTCAGGTTTCGTCTCCATTAACTAATATCGCTTTAAGGGTTACCTCCTCTAGCCGATAGAATGACTTTCCGTTTGACCCCGAAAGCACTATTGCTACTCCCCCCCCCTTCTCCCAACTCCTCCCCGATTTTGAGTCCCAAATCTCCCCCTCCCAGTAGCCCCCCCTCCCCATTAACCAATATCCCTTTAAAAGTGCCCTCAAGTCTATCGAATGACCTTCCATTTGACCCCGAAGGCACAATGCCTAACCCCCTCCTTCCCCAACCCCTCCCCATTTTGAGTCCCAATCTCCCCCTCCCCTCCCCCTTGACTCCCTCCCTATTAACTAATATCGCTTTAAAAGTGACCTCCTCAAGTCAATCGAATGACTTTATATTTGACCCTGAAAGCACTATCCTTCTCTCTCCCCTTCCCCAACCCCTCCCCATTTTGATTCCCAACTCCCCTCATCCCCCGCCGAGTTCCTACTTGAAATTGGACGAAGAATCCTTCCCAAGTCTCTCACGTAGAGTTGGAGTACTTTTTCCAATAGGCCGCCGAGTCCACCGTATCTCCATCCACCTTCTCCCCCACCCCCACCTCATTATCTTGTTAGAACTTCGCTTTTTTTCTTTTTTTTAGATTATTTCTTTTCTCTTTTACCAGATTCTGAGACAAAAAAAAACAAAACTACTTTTTTTCTTCTTTTAGATTATTTCTTTTCTTTTCTAACAGATTCTACGACAAGAAACAGCAAAACTTCAGTTTTTTTCAATTTCTTAGATTATTTCTTTTCTTTTTTACCAGATTCTAAGACATAAAAAAAGCAAAACTTGATTTTTTCTATTATTTCACTTCTTTTTTACCAAATTCAATGAGAGAAAAACGAAAAAAACTAAAAAAACTGGCATAATGACTCTTGTTACAAAACCCACCAATTTGAGACCAGCCTCTACCCTTTAAGTATAACTGGACTGCTTCCTCTCTCTCTCTCTCTCTCTCTCTCTCTCTCTCTCTCTCTCTCTCTCTCTCTTACTCCACACTGCAGAAGAAGCACCACCAGGTCCTGCGTTGCCTGCTCCAAGCTCCTTCGATCTACTCCTCCTTCCGTCCCTTCCCTTCCTCCTGACGAAGGGAGGAAGGGAGGGTTCCTTCCCCTTTCCTTCCTCCTGACGAAGGGAGGAAGCGGGTTCCCTTCCCTTCTCCTCCTCTTGACGAAGGGAGGGTTTCCTTCCCTTCCTCCTGAAGAAGGGAGGAAGGGAGGGTCCCCTTCTCTTCCCTTCCTCCTGAAGAATGGAGGAAGGGAGGGTCCCTTCCCTTCCTCCTGACGAAGGAAGGAAGGGTGGGTCCCTTCCCTTCCACTTCTCCTGACGAAGGGAGGAAGGGAGAGTTCCCTTCCCATCCCTTCCTCCTGACGAAGGGAGGAAGGGAGGGTTCCCTTCCCTTCCTCCTGACGAAGGGAGGGATGATGGGTCCCTTCCCTTCCATTTCTCCTGACGAAGGGAGGAAGGGAGGGTCCTTTTCCTTCCTCCTGACGAAGGGAAGAAGGGAGAGTCCTTTCCTTCCATTTCTCCTGACGAAGGGAGGAAAGGGGGTTCCCTTCCCTTCCTCCTGACGAAGGGAGGGTCCCTTTCCTTCCTCCTGACGAAGGGAGGAAGTGAGGTTCCCTTCCCTTCCTCCTGACGAAGGGAGGAAGGGAGGGTCCCCTTGACTCCACACTGCAGCAGAAGCACGACCAGCTCCTGCTTTGCCTGCTCCAAGCTCCTTCGATCTACTTACTCCCCCTTCCCTTCCCTTCCTCCCTTCGTGAGGGTCCCCACGTCCTCCCCTTGGGGAACGGTGCGCTGACCACCCTCATTTGAATAACTTAACGACAGGGTGAGTAAACGATGAAACAAGTAACAGGGGAAGAACGTCTTCCATCACAGACTTTATCGACGGGGTGCACGAAAGTATATTGGGGTCTTGGCATGTTTTCTCTTCTCTCTCTCTCTCTCTCTCTCTCTCTCTCTCTCTCTCTCTCTCTCTCTCTCTCCAGCTCCTCCTCCTCTTCGTCTTCTCAATCTCAACGAGTAGATACACAACTCTTTCTTGAATCAGTTACAATACTAGGATCACGAGATAATAATAATAATAATAATAATAATAATAATAATAATAATAATAATAATAATAATACTAAGAAGAAGAAGGAGGAGGAGGAGGAGGAGGAGGAGGAGGAGGAGGAGGAGGAGGAGAGGAGAGGGAGGAGGAGGGGAGGGAGGGAGGAAGAAGAAGAAGAAGAAGAAGAAGAAGAAGAAGAAGAAGAAGAAGAAGAAAGAGGAGGAGGAGGAGGAGGAGGAGGAGGAGGAAGGAGGGAGGGAGGGAGGGAGGTAGGGAGGGAGGAAGGAAAGAAGAAAGAAGAAGAAGAAAGAAGAAGAAGAAGAAGAAGAAGAAGAAGAAGGAGGAGGAGGAGGAGGAGGAAGGGGAAGGAAGGAAGGATGGAAAGAAGAAGAAGAAGAACAAGAACAAGAAGAAGGAGGAGGAGGAGGAGGAAGGGGCGGAGGAGGAGGAGGAGGAAGGGGCGGAGGAGGAGGAGGAGGAAGGGGCAGAGGAGGAGGAGGAAGGGGCAGAGGAGGAGAAGGAGGAGGAGGAGGAGGAGGAGGAGGAAGGGGCGGAGGAGGAGGAGGAGGAAAGAAGGAAGGCTATTGGTCTAGTGAAGGCTTCCTTTAGCTGAGCTAATCAACGTCTTCATACGGATATGTATGAGGAAAACATGAAGGATCACCATATCATCATTAATAACACTTGCTGCTAAGACAGCTGAAAACGAGCTTTTGAGAGAGAGAGAGAGAGAGAGAGAGAGAGAGAGAGAGAGAGAGAGAGAGAATGTGTATTCAGAACATCAGAAACCAGTGCATGACGGGGAACCATTTTTGGTAAATGGATAAAAAAAAAATCGTTGACCACAACATCGAAAGATAAGACATTTAAGAAATCACAAACTCAGGTTGTTTGAAGAACCTTATGTCAACTAATTATATATACGAAATAATCATCTAGCTGTCCTTATAACTATCACAAAGATAACAGACGACAAAAGTCGTCCATTATTATCATTACCTAAAAACAAGAAAACCTTGATCACGTGACCTGGTCTACTGAAGCTGGAATGGTGGTCAGTGTTTGTCTCTTGATCGAACAAACCCGACCATCTCCCCCACCCCCTTCTTTTTGCTTCTTCGTTAGGCCGTCCTTTGCGACAAAAAAAGAAAAGAAGGTACAATCCAATTCTCGAGTCTTATCACAATAAACACGTTTTCTCAAAAGCAGGAAACTTTCTTTGGCAAACGACGACAGAAGGAAAAACCCTCTTATTGACTTTGAAGATTACCATCTCTGCCGAAACCTGGCTGGACCCAAAAGCACGCCTTCAGAACTAGAGCCAAACATTGCTGTTGCTGGTGGTGAGAGAGAGAGAGAGAGAGAGAGAGAGAGAGAGAATCTGACAGCCAGTATCTGCGCAAGCAAACCTACAACACTATTAGACCCAACATTGCTTCTCCTGCTGGTAGTGGTGGAGAGAGAGAGAGAGAGAGAGAGAGAGAGAGAGAGAGAGAGAGAGAGAGAGAGAGAATCTGCCATCCACTGCCTGCGCAAGCAAACCCTCAGCATTACGACCCAATATTGCTGCTAGTGCTGGAGAGAGAGAGAGAGAGAGAGAGAGAGAGAGAGAGAGAGAGAGAGAGAGAGAGAGAGATAATCTGCCATCCACTGCCTGCGCAAGCAAACCCTCAGCATTAAGACTCAGTATTGCTGCTACTGCTGTAGAGAGAGAGAGAGAGAGAGAGAGAGAGAGAGAGAGAGAGAGAGAGAGAGAGAGAATCCGCCACCCAGTACTTGCGCAAGCAAACCCTCAGCATTGCGACCCAATATTGCTGCTAGTGCTGAGAGAGAGAGAGAGAGAGAGAGAGAGAGAGAGAGAGAGAGAGAGAGAGAGAACGCAAAAAAAAAGGTAAAGAGAGGAAAGGATATCACACCTCGACATTTTTCAAGGATTTTTCCTACCCCTGATCCCCATGCAAACGACATAATTTTTCCAAAATCTCTCCAAGCAACAAAATGATTTTCCCGGCGAATATTTTCTATCGGTGGCCATAAAGGGAACATAGAGAGAATGGGATTTCCCGTGCCAAAGGCCCATGATGACAGCGCCCGACGGCCTCTCATACACTATGAAAGCTTCCATATTACTTGCCGTACTTGAAAACGCCCTTCGTGCATATAAAATCTCGGCCCGTTCCATATTTCTGGACGAAGGCGCCACCGGGCGCCACGGGCTTAAACTAAATTTTCGGGTGTTCCGTAATTAACCGGATTTTAAGTATCCTGCAATGATCTCTAGTGTCAAATACATAATTCTCCTTCTCAAAATATTGAGTCTGCATGCAATTTGACACGATAGTTATGAAGTGATAAGAATTTTATCAAATCCGGGGTGCCATAGACAAAGAATTAACGAGCATCAAAAACTTGAAAAAAAGTGTCATACATTGAACCAAATTTTAAGTGTCCTGCAATAATCTCTACTGTCAAACATACTGTATAATTCTCTTCTCGAAATAATGAGTTTGCATGCACTTTACACGATAATTCTGAAGTGATAAGAATTTCACCGAATCTGGAATGTCATAAGCATGAAGAATTATCGAGTGTAAAAAAAACTTGAAAAAAGTGTCATACATTTAAATTTTGGCCGTTGAGTACCTGGCAAAATCTTTCTTTTGTGTCAAACACTTCATCAGAACGTTTCGTGTCATACAATTCACCCCAATTTTGAGTGTGGGCACGTGACCAAATATTTCCTAAGTGTTACTTATTGAACCAAATCTCGAATGTTAAAACAATGTTTCGTAAGTGTTATTCATTGAACCAAACCTCGAATGTTTAAGCAATGTTTCCTAAGAGTTATTCATTGAACCAAATCTCGAATGTTTAAGCAATGTTTCCTAAGAGTTATTCATTGGACCAAATCTCCAACGTTTAAGCTATGTTTCCTAAATGTTATTCATTGAACTAAACCTCGAATGTTTAAGCAATGTTTCCTAAGTGTTACTCATTGAACCAAATCTCGAATAATAAGCAATGTTTCCTAAGTGTTACCCATTGAACCAAACCTCGAATGTTTAAGCAATGTTTCCTAAGAGTTATACATTGAAGGTTTAATTTCGAAAACAATCAAAGCCATGTATAGTTTAACCATATGCCAATATGACAGCTAAAATAAGCAGCAATTAAAGAGGCCTAATAACATTCAATACTGCACATACCTACAGACAATTATAATCAAACTGAAATCGCGAGAACAAGTAACTATATTGGACGCAAAGCTATCAAGCAGGCGTCTATAGAGCCCACTACCAAGAAGTTAAGAAGAGACTTAAATTGAAGAATGTTAAGAGTACAACACATGGTGGACGTCACGTCTCCTGAGTCTGTGGTATAACGGGCCTTATTTTAGCTCTGTCACTAATAGCACTCTCACAAAAGAGTTTAAATGATAATTACACGTCTGCCGTACTTCCTCAGTGCACGGAATACGCGTACAATTCATCATTCTTCTTTTTTATGCACGAGAGAGGATTTTACAGAAAAATTACTTTAACCATAAGAGAGAGTGTTGAACCAGCTAGCACTTTGGATGTAGCATACTAAACGTTATATAATATATACATATATACATATATAATATATATATATATATATATATATATATATATATATATATATATATATATATATATATATATATATATATATATATATATATATATATAGATGCACTTAACCAGTAAATACACGACATAAACTTGCAAACTTTATTTATAATTTAAACATACAATTATTTATACATGCATTCATACATTATATGTAGCTTAGTATATCTATCTATCTATCTATCTGTTTGTCTATGTCAATATAGTCCACAGGAGAAAAGAGAATAGAACACTCCTAATAACTCGATAATATATATATATATACATCGCAACTTATGAAAATATTTGACGCAACGCACCAATAAAAACGTAAAGCAGCACTCTCGTTTCTCGATGGGATCAGTCAACAAAGAAATAAAATCTAAAACACTACAAAAATGTAGGTATTAATTTTCGACCAGCGACAAGCGCTGTCCACGGTCGCCATCGGCACACGGAGTACTGATAAAAACGCCACGGTGGGGAACGGGAAAATTTAATCCGGTCATAAACTTGGACATATTTCCCAAAATGAAAATGAGCTTTTGCCACGGCAAGGCTCCGTGAGCTAAATTTGAAGAGAAATGACGGGGAGGGTTAAGGAACGCAATGGAAGGTAGAATTTAGGCCACAGGCATAGCGCTGGGACCTATGAGGTCATTCAGCGCCGAATTTTCAAAGCAAGCTTAGTAGTCTGATTTCGTGGAAATGCTTAGATGACATCAGTCAAAAGGAATGAAGTGACTCGTGTCTGTAATATTATGTAAAATAGAATTTAGTACAAAGACCTAGCGCTGGCATCTATGAGGTCATTCAGCGCTGAAGGGAAACAGACAATAGAAAGGTTTGAAAGGCGTGACAGGAGGAAAACCTCTCAGTTGCACTACGAAACAATTGTTAGAAGAGGGTGGATGGCAAGACGGAAGAAAGAGAATATGAACGGAGGTACAGTAAAAGGAATGAAAGGGGTTTGCAGCTAGGGGCCTAAGGAAGGGACGCTGCAAAGAACCTTAAGTAACGCCTACGGTGCACGGAAGGGGGTGCACTGACGGCACTACCCCTCTACGGGGCGTGTCTGCAACGTATCTGTAATGCCCCATGCCCATTCGAGAATCGCATTTAGCTTTGGCAATTTCTTTGGAAGTCGTTAGTAGTCTAAAACGAGCACCCTGGGAATGACCATATTATGTTAAAGGATCTGTGGAGGTGTGAGTTACTTTTCATTTCCTTAAAGTGAAACCAATGCACGTAGCAATTGGGAGAAAGTGAAACAATGAACGTGGCAATTGGAAGAAAATGAAACAATGCACGTAGCAATTGGGAGAAAGTGAAACAATGAACGTAGCAATTGGAAGAAAGTGAAACAATGCACATAGCAACTGGGAGAAAGTGAAGCAATGCACTTAGCAATCGGGAGAAAGTGAAACAATGCACGTGGCACCTGTGAGAAAAGAAATGTATACA
>NC_089779.1:15429832-15457332 GCF_040412425.1 Macrobrachium rosenbergii
CAGGGTGTTTTATCCCTGAGCTTGACGTGCAATTGGAACCTCAAAAGTTCAAGTGAAGATGCAATGCATTACTGACCTAATTCTGTTCTCCTTAAATTTTAATAATTCACTTACATTTTTATCTATTTATTAATTTGTTAATTTATTTTTTTCATTTTTTAATAAGTGATCTCTTCTTTCTGTATGTTTCTTTATCTGCTCTTCTCAATTCTTTCTTGTTCCTTATGAACAGGATTCATCCTCTGAATAATAATAATAATAATAATAATAATAATAATAATAATAATAATAATAATAATAATAATAATAATAATAATAATAATAATCTTTGGAAGCTTGTTCCAAGTCAATTCCAAGTCTTGTTCCTTATGAATAGGGTTCATCCTCTGAATAATAATAATAATAATAATAATAATAATAATAATAATAATAATAATAATAATCCTTGGAATCTTGTTCCAAGTCAATTCCAAGTCTTGTTCCTTATGAATAGGGTTCATCCTCTGAATAATAATAATAATAATAATAATAATAATAATAATAATAATAATAATAATAATGATAATAATAATAATAATAATAATAATAATAATAATAATAATAATAATAATAATAATAATAATGGGACTGACCACTGGAGTGATTTTCTAAGGCTATTATAACTTTAACTGAATTTCGACATTTGTCTGCAATGAAGTCGATCCCCTGGCTAAGTATGTTTAGGGTTCTCGCTGTTGTGGATTTTAAGGAATATTTTCCAAGACTTTTCATACTTTTTTTAATAATATCTATGAGGCGAAAATTATAAAAGTAAACTTTAAAAAATGCTAAAAATATATATTTTTAATTCTAAAGATAATTTTTTATTAATTTTAAAAACAATGTTTTTAAATTCTAAAAATGATTTTGTTTCATTCTAAAAATATTTTTTTTAAATTCTAAAAACCAATTTTTTAAAAATTATAAAAGTATATAAAAAATTACTCCAAAGGCATTATATATAATAAATGTTCATCCCACGCTGAAAGATGATAATGATTAAAAAATTTCGTATGTATATCAGACACCTTGAATTACAGGTAAATGTCATTAAGAAAACATACACGCCTTCAGTGCTAACAATCGGCTCGAATATTTGGAACGTATATAATTATCAAAACCTTCATAAATGAATCTTCAATGAAATTATAAGAGAATAAACTTGCATAACCTTTTAAGATCCTAAATTCGTTTGACACCACAAACATCAACATTAAACATCAACAACATCTGTCGATCAAACATCAACAACATCTGTCAATCAGACATCAAAATATTTTGTGCGGAAAGGACAACACCTCCCAAGGGGACAAACATGGCCACCACAAACATCAACATTAATCATCAACAACATCTGTCAATCAAACATCAACAATATCTGTCAATCAAACACCAAAAACATCTGTCAATCAAACATCAAAATATTTTGTGCTGAAAAAACACCTCCCAAGGGGACCAACATGGCCACACCCAACATCAACATCAAACATCATCAATCAATCAAACATCAAAATACAAGCATCAAAATATTTTGTGCTGAAAAACACCACCTCCCAAGGGGACCAACATGGCCACCACAAACATCAACATCAAACATCATCAATCAATCAAACGTCCAAATATTTCCAGTCTTCCTCCCTCAGAAACACGAGTTCGTTAAACGTCCTTCCTTCTAGCAGAGCGACTCATTTCAGCAGTCGCCGGACGACCAGACAGCAACAGAGCGACTTCCTGCTGAGTGTACACTTAAAACGACAAGCGGTAATATAGTGGCATTATCCGCCATTGTCCCTGAGGCGTGTGGGCGAACAAACAGCCCCAAGGAATTATTCTTACGAAGGTAAATAGAATGTGAGAGGCGTAAAAGGGAGAGATGATGGACACGAAGGGGAAGAGGAAGGGGAAGAAGGGGAAGGGGGAAGGGGAATGGGGAAGGGGAAGGAAGAGGGGGGACTTCAAGAAGGGATAAAAACAATGTGGCAAAAATTCTTGGTGTTAAGACAAAAAGTAATAAAAGATAAATAGAATATAAAATCGGTAGTTATGGAGGCGCACACACTCACTCACTCACTCACACACACACACATACACACACACATATACATATACATATATATATATATATATATATATATATATATATATATATATATATATATATATATATATATATATATATATATTCAATGGCATTTTCTAGGTCCTGGATTGCAATCTGTCTACCTCCCACTAGTCCACTACCCAGAGTCTGCTCCAGTCAAGAAAAAGTGTGTGTGTGTGTGTGTGCGTGCGTGTGTATGAGCGTGTGTTTATAACCTAAACATACCAATTTCTGCTTGATATTGAAGCATATGTCAAGCAAACAGTAAGCTTGCTTATACCCCATTTTCAAAAGACTGTTTTTTTAATTTGATCTAAGCCATCAATTATATTTCCCATGATAGTAAGCATATAAATCCCGCCCAACGGCCCTCTCTCTCTCTCTCTCTCTCTCTCTCTCTCTCTCTCTCTCTCTCTCTCTCTCTCTCTCTCTCTCGTTCTTCTAACTCAGGAAATTGACTTTTATAGCTGGCATGAGTTAACTCCATAAGCACTCCACATTTAATTAGGTGTGGTAATGAAAAATTTATGGGGAGGAGTTATTTTTCATTTACAGACTTCCTGTGGTTTTTGTTTAACATACAGAGCACCAAAACTGATGCGTTAATCCTTGAACACACTCATAAACTTATACACAACCCCAAACTATGCACAAACACATTATACATATCTATACATACATGTGCTACAATGACCATATATATACTGTATATACACATATATCTGTATATATATATATATATATATATATATATATATATATATATATATATAGAGAGAGAGAGAGAGAGAGAGAGAGAGAGAGAGAGAGAGAGAGAGAGAGAGAGAGAGAGAGAGAGAGAGAGAGAGCACGGGGCGGAAAAGACGAGGCAGGCAGTATATACGATTCTTGCAGTCGTTACAGCGTATTGTCATTTCTGACAATACATGGTGAAAACTCCAAGCCTTGCACCACTTTTTCTTTTTATTTCTGTCCTAATGAAATGGATTTTGTTTTGTGTGTGCGTGACAGGAAGAAGATACAGAATGTTATCGCTGATGACATTACAAAGGCGTAGAAGCAAATAAAATACAATAACAACATCCTGAACCAATGTTCCTTCGAAGCATCTGCAAGAAATACCCATAGATTTTCTCTGCGTTTGCCTAACATCATCTGCCACCTCAGAATAGAACTGTAAAAACACAGAGCTATTGATTTTCCTCAGCATTTACCTAACAATATCCGCCACCTCAGAATAGAACTGTAAAAAGACTGAACTACTGATTTTCCTCAGCGTTTACCTAACAACATCTGCCACCTCAGAATAGAACTGTAAAAACACAGATCTACAGATTTTCCTCAGCGTTTGCCTAACAATATCTGCCACCTCAGAATACAACTGTAAAAACACAGAGCTAAAGATTTTCCTCAGCGTTTACCTAACAATATCTACCCCGTCAGAATAGAACTATAAAAACACAGAGCTATAAGTCTTCCTCAGCAATTACCTAACAATATCTGCCACCTCAGAATAGAACTATAAAACCACAGAGCCATAGGTTTTCCTCAGCGTTTACCTAACAATTTCTGGCACCCCAGAATAGAACTGTAAAAACACAGAGCCATAGGTTTTCCTCGGCGTTTACCTAACAATTTCTGCCACCTCAGAATACGACTGTAAAAACATAGAGCTGTCGATTTTCCTCAGCGTTTACCTAACAATATCTACCCCCTCAGAATAGGACTATAAAAACAGAGCTGTAAGTGTTCCTCAGCGTTTACCTAACAATATCTACCCCCTCAGAATAGGACTATAAAAACAGAGCTGTAAGTGTTCCTCAGCGTTTACCTAACAATATCTACCCCCTCAGAATAGAACTATAAAAACACAGAGCTATAAGTCTTCCTCAGCAATTACCTAACAATTTCTGCCACCTCAGAATAGAACTGTAAAAACACAGAGCTATAAGTCTTCCTCAGCGTTTACCTAACAATATCTACCCCCTCAGAATAGAACTATAAAAACACAGAGCCATAGGTTTTCCTCAGCGTTTACCTAACAATATCTACCCCCTCAGAATAGAACTACAAAAACACAGAGCCATAGGTTTTCCTCAGCGTTATCTAACAATTGCTGCCACCTCAGAATAGAACTGTAAAAACACAGAGCTCTCGGACGCCCCCAGAATTTAATTATCCCCGGGCCTGCTGCAAAATTTCCAGAAATCGCGCAGAAGAAAGCTTCGTTGTAATTTGTTGCTTCAACTCCTCACAAACTTGAAAAAGTTTCAGCTCGGAGGCAAACGTGTCCGACGTGATAAACGGAACCTACAAAATAGTTTAATTGGGATTTTGTTTACTTTTTTTCCTCTCTTTTTAATGTTTTCTCTTTTTTTGTGCGTTTGTGTGTAGGAGGAGTGAGGCGAGGAAGATTCACATATAAAAATGCATGTGAGCCTTTTATTACGTTTTCTCTCTTGTTCTGTGTGTTTATGTACGTAAGGGGATGGATGCAGAGAAGATTTATATACGACTTATAATGCACGTAATCAGAATAATGGTTTTTGCATTCGCATGTTGGTTAAAAGACACTATTATTATTATTATTATTATTATTATTATTATTATTATTATTATTATTATTATTATTATTATTATTATCTTCACCATTCAGAAGATGAACCCTATTCATATGGAACAAGCCCACCACAGGGGCCACTCACTCGAAATTCAGGCTTCCACAGAATATGACGTTCATTAGAAACTTCCATAGAATATGACGTTCATTAGAAAGAAGTAAGAGAAGGCAAAGGGCAATACAGAAAGAAGAGATCTCAATTACTAAAAAGAAAAAATAAATTAATAAATTAATAAAAAGATAAAAATGCATTAAAATGCAAGGAGAATAGAGTTACGGCACCATTTGATTTGAAAGTGATTTTTTTTACTTCCTAATGAAATGATTCCATTCATCTCTCTGCCTGCCTACGATTTTCATAATGAACGAAGACAAAATTTACATTCTTCTCTCTCTCTCTCTCTCTCTCTCTCTCTCTCTCTCTCTCTCTCTCTCTCTCTCTCTTAAGCTTTTCATTCTGATTAAGTCGGAGCACGGGGTATATTTTCTTTATGTCTCTGTCTGTCTGTTTGTCTGTCCATCCATCCATCAATCCATTCAGCAATCCGTCTCTCTCTCTCTCTCTCTCTCTCTCTCTCTCTCTCTCTCTCTCTCTCTCTCTCTCTCTCAATTACACATGCTAACTTCCACAACTTCCGACCAATTCATCCAAGAAGCCTAGATTTTGGCCCATCCACCCCACCCCCACACCCCCTGGCCTGGGCCCATCCGCCCCCCCCCCCCAAAAAAAAATAATCCTAAATCCTTCCTTCCCTCCTTTAACCCCATCCTCCAACCTCCACTTTCTCTCCCTCAAAAGAAAAAAAAAATTAATGACGTTCACTATCATCTGCTCATCCTCCCCTAATCATGAATCTTCCCATTCAAGACTCGGGACGTTAATCCATAACCCATCTCAAAAGGATCTCTCTCTCTCTCTCTCTCTCTCTCTCTCTCTCTCTCTCTCTCTCTCTCTCTCTCTCTCTCTCCGCTCAGCTTCGTTTTTCGTACCTGGAATGGTAATGGAAGCATGGAATTAAATGGCTATTAGGTGCATTATTTCGAAAATATCACCAGAAATAAACGTACTTTACACGCCAGTACCACCATCAGAGTAGCTTAATGCCTAAAGCGAACAGAAATGAGAGAGAGAGAGAGAGAGAGAGAGAGAGAGAGAGAGAGAGAGAGAGAGAGAGCAAGGAAAAAGTCTCTACACCCACCAACGGAGAGATTACCAGCAAAAAAATATAAAGAGAGAGAGAGAGAGAGAGAGAGAGAGAGAGAGAGAGAGAGAGAGAGAGAGAGAGCACAAGGAAAATTGTCTCTACAACCACCAACACCGAGAGAATACGAACAAAACATATATAAAGAGAGAGAGAGAGAGAGAGAGAGAGAGAGAGAGAGAGAGAGAGAGAGAGAGAGAGAGAGAGGAAAAACATGTCTACACCCACCAACGGAGAGAATAATCACGTGTCAACCTCTACGGGAGCAGTTGGGAGGGGGACTAACAAGTGAGTACCAAACCTTTAGGGAAGAAATGGGAGGGAGGGGGGGGGGAGTAAGGAGTGGGAGTGAGAGTAGGAGGAGGGAGGGGGGAGGGGAAAGCCAACGAGGAACATCGAGGTGTAAATCAACAAGTAAACGAAGAGTGACATGCCTTAATCAGGTACGTGGAAGAAAAAGGTAGCCCTAAAAAGGTAAAGGCAAAAAAAAAAAAAAAAAAAATGCAGCTTTGAAAATTTAAGACGATAATTGAAATAAAAGTCTGAAGAACAGACCTTTGGTTAAAGTGTCTGAAATAATCACGGGAGAAAATTATCTTGACCGAGAACACGAACCTGATTAATTTATAACAAAATGAATAAATAAATAAATAAATGAAAAGATGCTTAGGTAGAACTGAATTGAACTGAATACAGAATTTAGGCCAAAGGCCAAGCACTGGGACCTATAAGGTCATTCAGCGCTGAAACGGAAACTGACAGTAAAAGGTTTGTAAGGTTTAACAAGAGGAAAACCTCGCAGTTGCACTATGACTCAATTGTTAGAAGGTGGAAAGTTAGATGGAAGAAAGAGAATATGAAAGGAGGTACAGTAAAGGGAAGGAAAGGGGTTGCACGCTGCAAAGAACCTTAAGCAATGCCTACAGTGTACCGCATGAGGTGCACCGACGGCACTATAAAAGGGGAAGAAATTCGAGGAATGAAAATACAATAAAGGCTATAGATCCTAAGTCCCTGGGACACTGATCCTAGCGTATTAATAAAAAATAAGAAAATATAGAGTCAATCGTATATTATTCAAATAAGTCATCTGCCTATATAGAATCACACACAACACAGATGCCAAACTTCAGAAATTTTTAGAAACTGTTTTGTCATACTTTATATAAACGCATTTGATCCTAATTCTAGGCTAAGAAAATGAATATATATATAAAAAAAAAACGAACATCTTCCTTTCGTGATTTTTCGACTTTTAGAGATTATCAGTCGAAATTAGTCTTCTCTAATTCATCTTAAAACCACACAGGGAAGAAGACCGCTCAAGCATACAGATGTTAAACAAGTATACATCCCATCTTTGGTCGAAAGCTGATTTGGCATTATGCCGTTCTTCAGTCTTGCTGTCCAATTCCTTAACTATTACTTCTTGGTGTCATAGTCGGGGTTCTCTCTCATTTCCGCCTTTAAATCCTTGTACTTCACCTCCTTTATTATCTAGATCTCTTTATCGTCCTTTCTAATCAATCCTATTTCCTCTTTTCGCTGTCTCAAGAGCTGAACAGATGAAAGTGCCCCAGTACTTGGCTTGACAGCCTAAACTGCATAAAATTCAAATCGATTTCATACATATTATTATTATTATTATTATTATTATTATTATTATTATTATTATTATTATTATTATTATTATTATTATTATTATTATTATTCACAAGACGAACCCTATTCATATGGAACACGGCCACCAAAGGAGCCACTGACTTGAAATTCAAGCTTCCAAAAGAATATGGTGTTCATTAGGAAGAAGTAAGAGAAGGTAAAGGGAAATACAGAGAGGAGAGACCTCACTTATTAAAAAAAAATAATAAATCAATAAATTAATATACATATAAAAATGTATCAAAATGCAAGGAGAGTAGCAATAGAGTAGCAATACATTGCATACTCGCTTGAACTTTCCAAGTTCAATTGAAAAGGCCCTCCAACGCTCATTCAAATGAGGTACAAGAACGACACGAGTTCCAATCCTTTGATAACGCCCATTCTTTGGTATGTTTTCACTCCTAATGGGTCCTAGCCTTCCTTTGGCAAACGTCAAAGGAAGCCGCCCATGTCACGCGGCGCCTCCTGCTTCTTAACATCGAAGGACTTATTTCACTATCGCAGGATATCAAATAACGCCCACACAATTAGGTCCTTCATGACCAGTGAGAGAGCCAACGGCTCGTCCTTTCTTAATCTCGTTAACGGCCATTAAATGAGAGAGAGAGAGAGAGAGAGAGAGAGAGAGGATTCTACTACATGAGCCTGCTCGTGAATGCTCCGAGTTAGAGAGAGAGAGAGAGAGAGAAGATTCTACTACATAACCCTGCTCCTGGAGAGAGAGAGAGAGAGAGAGAGATAGAGAATTCTACTATATAACCCTGCTCGTGAATGCTCTGAGAGAGAGAGAGAGAGAGAGAGAGAGAGAGAATTCTACTACATAACCCTACTCCTGAATGCTCTGAGAGAGAGAGAGAGAGAGAGAGAGAGAGAGAGAGAGAGAGAGAGAGAGAGAGAGAGAGAGAGAGAGTTCTACTGCATAACCCTGCTCCTGAATTTTCAGAGAGAGAGAGAGAGAGAGAGAGAGAGAGAGAGAGTTCTACTGCATAACCCTGCTCCTGAATGTTTAGAGAGAGAGAGAGAGAGAGAGAGAGAGAGAGAGAGAGAGAGAGAGAGAGAGAGTATTCTCCTCCTGGATACTATGAATGCAAAATGGCGATAATAATCAAACATGTACTGTGTCAATGTGTGAAGTATAATCAGCAGTGGCCAACAAGTTCTGGAAATAAATCAGTGAAATTTTTTCAGAAATTTCAACATTTGCAATTAATCCAATTATGAGTTTTTTGAAATATTGTAATTTAATTGACAAAATATAAAAAAATAATAACCAAATTCTTCGGGCCAGCCCTGTGAGAGCTGATCATCAGCTGAGTGGTCTGGTAAAACTATTTAAATAATAATAATAGTCTACTACTTATAATTCAAATGACTATATTCCTACCCTATCAAATGACGAGTGAAATTTTGTCTTATGATTTTATCCCAAAAATAAACCAAATGACGAATGAAATTTTATCTCTTATGATTTTATCCCAAAAACAAAATGAAAAATGCGCCGAAGTTTCTTCGGCGCAATCGAGTTTTCTGTACATCGTACAATCAAGGCCACCGAAAATAGATCTAGGTCACCGAAAATAGGTCTATCTTTCGGTGGTCTCGGTATAATGCTGAATGAGCCGCGGCCCATGAAACTTGAACCACGGCCCGGTGATGGCCTGCGATTATGGCTAACTTTACCCTTAAATCAAATCAAAACTACAGAGGCTAGAGGGCTGCAATTTGGTATGTTTGATGATTGGAGGGCGGATGATCAACATGCCATTTAGCAGCCCTCTAGCATTAGTAGTTTTTAAGATCTGAGGGCGGACAGAAAAAAGTGCGGACGGACAGACAAAGCCGGCACAATAGTTTTCTTTTCAGAAACCTAAAACACTAATATTCGCTAGAGAAAAATAGTGTTCAGTATATTGGTCTAGTAGTCGATAAATGTAACAAGAAAACAGGTGTAACTGATTTTCCCACTCATAAATCAGTTACAACCACTGTATGTTTTACTTTGAAAACGAGTCACCGAAGTGCATATGATACATGTTTTCTACTGCAATTATCCTAAAACATAAAATAAAAAATAAAATTTAATGCCTTTTCAACACACGTCCCATTTTCATAACACATTTTTTTTTTTGACACGCATTCCAATTTGCATGCGTGAAATTAAAACAAAATAACCTTCCGCAGTATCCCTTATGGCAAAAACCTTGAAAATAATACGTTTCATTTTTAGACAATTTTCTAAATTTTAAAGGGTAAGGTTAATTACCGTTTGTCTCATGCAAAAAAACCATGAAAATATTACTAACAACATTCCAATTTTTGCTTTTTCGATATATCTCCTTTTGCAAAAACCTTGAAAATATTAATAAGTTCTTAGTTTTCTAAATTTGAAAGGGTAAGGTCTAACTACCGTTAGTCTCTTGGAAAAACAATGAAAATATCAGTAACTTTCTCAGATTGTTTTTTCAATTTTGAAAGATGAGGTGTAAGTATGTTCGCGACTGCTTTTCAAACATATCTCCTTTTGCAAAAACCACGAAAATATTAATAAGGTTTCAGATAGTTTTCTAAATTTTAAAGTGTAAGCTTTAACTACTGTCAGTCTCTTGGAAAAACCATGAAAATATTAATAACTTTTTCAGACTATTTTCTAAATTTTAGATGGCAAGCTATAACTACTGTTAGTCTCTAGCAAAAAAAAGCATGAAAATATTAGTAAGTATTTAAACCATTTTTTAAATTTTAAAAGATAAGCTATAACTACCGTCAATCCCTTGCAAAATCCATGAAAATATAAATAAACTTTTAGACCATTTTCTAAATTTTATAGTTAACCTGTTGCTGTCAGTAATCACCCAACAAACACTCTTCTTGACAAGACACCAAGAGTCCCCATCTAGTGACAACAAACCGAACCACTTAAAGGACAGTCATCAAAGCTTTCTACTTGGACGGTTTTACATCTCTCGAGCCCTGTTTATGGCAGATGTAACCGTGTTGACCAAAATGAGCTTGCAATTGAGGTTCAGTGTTGACGTAAACGAATGCACTTAAAAATTTTACTGCAGACAGTAATTTTTTTATTTTAATCTTGTTTGTTGATGAGTCTTAATCTCTCTCTCTCTCTCTCTCTCTCTCTCTCTCTCTCTCTCTCTCTCTCTATATATATATATATATATATATATATATATATATATATATATATATATATATATATATATATATATATATATATATATGTATATGTATATATATATATATATATATATATATATATATATATATATATATATATATATATATAAATATATATATATATATATAATGTATTACATATATATATATATATATGTATATATATGTTAATATATTTTTATATATATATAATGTATTACACACACACACACACATACACACACACACACACACAAAGTAAAGAGAAAACAACATCAAAGCTTAAGTCATTTTTCAGAACAGGGGATGACAGCACAACTCTAGAACGTATAATCACGAGTAACCCAGAGTTCAAAATGAAAGGTGATGACAAATCGCTGACGTCAGCTTTCGTTATACCGACTCCTGCCCTACCTGTTATTTAGAAAATATAACAATGCTCAGGAATTATGTCATGCTGCCAGATGCGCTGTATCCGGTGCGGGAGATTACCAAAGACGGATGTAAACTTTTTATTTATTTTTTTTTTTTGCTTGTAAATCGCACTTCAGAATTAAAACATTTTAGTTAGTGGATTTTTGTAAATCCCACTTCAAATTTCAAATTTTTTAATACGTGGATTTTTTAAAAATCTCACTTCAGAATTCAAAAATTTTTTATACGTGGATTTTTGTAAATCCCAATTCAGAATTCCTAAATTTTAGTAAGTGGATTTTTGTAAATACCACTTCATAATTCAATCATTTTAATAATTGGATTTTTGTAAATCCAACTTCAGAATTTAAAATTTTTAATACGTGGAATTTTGTAAATTCCACTTCAGAATGCCAAAATTTTAATAAGTAGATTTTTGTCACTTCAAATTTAACATTTTTAATAAGT
Source organism: Macrobrachium rosenbergii (assembly GCF_040412425.1). Classification (NCBI taxonomy): domain Eukaryota; kingdom Metazoa; phylum Arthropoda; class Malacostraca; order Decapoda; family Palaemonidae; genus Macrobrachium; species Macrobrachium rosenbergii. The sequence continues at coordinate 15,441,513 of NC_089779.1, forward strand.
GGACTTTTGTAGATTCCACTTCAGAATTTAGAAATGTTAATAAGCGGATTATTTTTTCATGTTTCACATTTTCATACGTACCAAGGCAAGGAATATTTTTTAAAGAATAATTATGCGAAACTTTCAGACGTACCAAGAGGACAATTTCAGATAGACAAAAGCCAAATTTTCAGAGGCGACATGTAAATTGTTTCACACATATTTCTGCAGAAGAGAAATTTTCTGTTTCAGGTAATATTTAAGGGAGTTCTTCAAGTGGCGTTTGGGGGATCCAGTGACAATCTCATGCATATTCTGTTGTTGTAAACATCATCCCAAGGAAGGGTGACTTTAAAGAGTGGGGGAAAAAAAGTCACTACCTCATTCATTCTCTCAATGTAACATCTAGGATGGACCATTATCTATTTTTCACCCTTACAGCAAAACATAATTACTAACTGACAGAGAGAGAGAGAGAGAGAGAGAGAGAGAGAGAGAGAGAGAGAGAACATCCTACAGCTGGTTCCACCCAAGTGGGGCGAGGATTACCTCGTCGAGGCCATCACGTTTTGATGGTAAACAGTTCCACTGAGCAATGATCACAAGTCTTAAGATTTTTCACTCTCCTTCTCTCTCCGTCCCACGCGCAACCCACAGCAGTTGTCTGATAACAAGGTACCTATTTCACTACCTAGGTCCCCAGAGGCACACTGGATTTTAGGGAAAGGGCCATTCGTCCCTCCTCGCCCGGTTTAGGAATCGAAAACGGGTCTCTCATTTTGATCTAAGTGATATTACCACACCCTCACGAGGTCAGAGATAGAGAGATTGTGAGAGATGGAAACTTATTCCAACTACGTCGAGGCCACAGATGGAGAGATAGAGAGATTGGGAGAGACAGAAACATATCCAAACTACGTGAGGCCACAGGTGGAGAGATAGAGAGATTGGGAGAGACAGAAACTTATTCAGACTACGTCAAGGCCAGAGATAGAGAGAGTGAAAGAGACAGAAAATTATTCAAACTACGTCGAGGCCAGAGATGGAGAGATACAGAGCTTGTGAAAGATAGAAACATATTCAAACTACGTCGAGGCCAGGGATGGAGAGATAAGAGAGACTGGGAGAGAGAAAAAACGTATTTAAACGACGCCTTCATGAAAACCAATTAACCCTGTAATTCTAAAGAGATGAAACGTAAACACTCCCACTTATTCTGTTCCTTCCTGAGCCCTCTGGGACGGAAATGAAAACATAACTCGCCATGAGACACGCGGAATCGCACTGACAACGAAGTGAAACATGAAAAAGGTCGAAATGTTCGCAATATTAACTAGAAGAATTTCTTCCGAACTGGTCACGGGTTTCCTTAACATTATTATTATTCGTTTTACTCTTAATTCAATCTTAACTCTTTTGTTTCACCTTTTTAAAGATATACTGCTTACCAGTGTACCCATATTGTCTAAAATATTATTATTATTCAGAAGATTAACCCTTTTCCTATGGAACAAGCCCACCAAAGGGGCCACTGACTTGAAACTCAATCTTCCAAAGAATATGGTGTTCATTATAAAAAAAGTAACAGAAGGTAAAGAGAAATACAGAAAGAAGAGATCACTTATTAAAGAATAAAAATGAATTAACAAATTAATAAACAGAATTTTTTTTAAGTAAATCGTTAAAATAAGAGAATTGTAGAAAGGACGGTCATGTCAAACAGGGTCGATGAGGCAACTCCTTGACCATGCTGGAGACGTTACGTCCCGTCCGAACCTCGAACCTATAAAGTACCTTCGTTCTATACACAATGTTGATCTCTCTCTCTCTCTCTCTCTCTCTCTCTCTCTCTATATATATATATATATATATATATATATATATATATATATATATATATATATATATATATATGCGCATGCACATAATATATACAAACATACATATACACATACATACATACACAGTGTGTATATATGTATGTATGTATGTATATACACAAATTCTACATTACATATCAGACATCTTATCAACGCCAGGTCAATCCATCAATCCTCGGAATGTAATGCATCATCGAACGCATAATTAAAACCAGAGTTACCTGTCAAGTATCCCACCCTACAAACTCACACTCTCTCTCTCCTGCTCCGCCCACTGAGTCCTGTAGCTCTCTCTCTCTCTCTCTCTCTCTCTCTCTCTCTCTCTCTCTCTCTCTCTCTCTCTCAGGACTGACATCTAATTATGGAGCACAACAGCAGGTTGTTTTAACAGCGGGGGCCACACCGCCGCTGGTCCTCGCATAATGAGTAGGCGTCATCTCATTCTATTTTATTTTCATCTCATTTCAACTTCATTTCGAGATGCGACGGAAGTGGAGAGAGTGTCCGGGATGCGCAGAGGTGAGATGGAAAAATGAAAGGGGCCAATCTTCGTGTCAATTAATATTATAATGCTTCGTCAGCTCCGCTGTGTGTTGATAATGCGTTCTGTTTTCATAAGAGGTTTTCATCTTCGTAATATTTCCATCGGGATGAGTCGAATTTAAAGTTTTATTTAATGCAATAAACGCGAGTTCTATTATTATTATTATTATTATTATTATTATTATTATTATTATTATTATTATTATTATTATTATTCAGAGGATGAACCCTATTCATTTGGAACACGCCCACCACAGGGGACACTGACTTGAAATTCAAGCTTCCAAAGAATTATTGTTATTATTATTATTATTATTATTATTATTATTATTATTATTATTATTATTATTATTATTATTATTATTATTATTATTATTCGGAGGATGAACCCTATTCATATGAAACAAGCCCACCAAATGGGCCACTGACTTGAAATTAAAGCTTCCAAAGGAGTATTATTATTATTATTATTATTATTATTATTATTATTATTATTATTATTATTATTCAGAAGGTGAACCCTATTTATATGGAACAAGCCAACCAAAGGCTACTGACTTGAAATTCAAGCTTCCAAAGAATTATTATTATTATTATTATTATTATTATTATTATTATTATTATTATTATTATATTATTATTATTATTATTATTATTATTATTATTATTATTATTAATATTAATATTATTATTATTATTCAGAGGATGAACCCTATTCATTTGCAACAAGCCCACCAAAGGGGCCACTGACTTGAAATTCAAGCTTCCAAAGAATTATTATTATTATTATTATTATTATTATTATTATTATTATTATTATTATTATTATTATTCAGAGGATAAACCTATTCATTTGGAACAAGCCCACCACAGGGGCTACTGACTTGAAATTCAAGCTTCCAAAGAATATTATGGTGTTCATTTGACAGAAGTAACAAAAGATAATAAGAAATACAGAAAGAGATCACTTATTAGAAAAACAGACAAATTAAGAAATTAATAACTAAATAAACAAAAGTGCAAGTAAATTATCAGATTCAATTATTAAACAAATTCCTGTGTAATATTCAGTAAAATTAATCTTTTCCAATAAGGAATTTTAACAAAACACAAATAACTGAAACAAAAGAATTTAATCATACATCGAATAAATTTCTTGAGCCAATTAAAAATCCAGGTTCACCAAAAATAAGAAAATGGATCTTTCGAAACAAATGCTTCTCTTGTGGCAACTAATTTCCACTAAGCGGAAACCAAACTATTCCCATTATTGCCGTTATTCATGTTATTAACTTCTTCATTTCCGTTCTGCTTGCCAACGCGTTATTTAACAGCTGTGGACGCGGTAATATCTATAAAGTTTAAAGATTACTGAGAAGTAGAAATGAAACTATCATTGGTGTGACCGCAAAATGTATGTCCACGCTAAAAAAAATTAATAAAAATAAAACGTGTAATTTGAAGTATCACTCGGTAGGAAAAGCTGATGATATTTCGAAAGTTGTACTAATGGACAATTACCAATGTCAGGCCATAAATAACGCTAGTTGATAACAATGTCTTACAAATCCTCAGGTCATTTTTATTCCATTAACCCAGTGACACAAATTTACAGAGCGTTCTTATCCTAAATACGTAATACAGATTGACTGATTTATTTATAGATTTTAGGCATACGTGCCAAGCACTGGGGCGACTAAGGACATTCAGCGCTGAAACGGAAATTGACAGTAAAAGTTTGAAAGGTGTAACAGGAGGAAAACCTCAAAGCAGTTGCACTGTGAATAAGTTGTTAAGAGAGGGTGGACACTCAGATGGAAGAGAGTATGAACGGAGGTACAGTAAAAAGAATGAAAGCAGTTGCAGCTAGGAGCCGAAGGGACGCTGCAAGGAATACACGGCAGATACTAGTACAGGAAATACTTTAGAGCAGACTTGGAAATGTTGCATTGTGGGATCGATCCCGGGAGAGTGAAGCGATTTAGGTCTGTTTCCTGATAAGGATATTGTGACTTTGTTAACCTAAGTAGGGCACCAAATTGCATGTAGTTATTCAATTGTGGTGGGTTACAGCCAGAATGGAGAGGAGCTTGGGCTAGCAACCTCACCCCCAAAGACTTGTTGTGTACCGAAGACATTGCAGCTTCTATATATACAGTATATATACACACACACACACACACACACACACACACACACACACACACACACATATATATATATATATATATATATATATATATATATATATATATATATATATATATATATAAAGCAATGAGTGTTTGTGTGAGTAAAAGACCTGACTCCTCAAAACTTTTTCAAAAAATTAAATCCAGGATTATGTAGTCAAAACATTCGGTAAACTCTTCCGTTCCTTTATTTTCTTCCAGAATAACTTTTCATTTGGAGAGTCTTCAGAAGTCATTCCAGTACACGAGTACTACGATTAATTATATACATATATATATATATATATATATATATATATATATATATATATATATATATATATATATATATATATATATATATATATATATATATATATATATATATATATATATATATATATATATTATATATATATATAATATAATATATATATATATATATATATACACATACTTAAATGTTGTCAGTTACTAGAGTTTATTATCATGAAATCCGAAATCCACTTACTTTACAACATAAAGACCGGAGCGAGGGGGATACTATCACATAAAGACCAGGACAGGGGGATACTATCACATAAAGACCAGGGCGATGCGGGATACTATCACATAAAGACCATGGAAAGGGGCTACTGTCACATAAAGACCAGGGCAAGGAGGATACTATCACATAAAGACCAGGGCAAGGTGGGATACTATCACATAAAGACCAGTGCGATGGGGGATACTGTCACATAAAGACCATGGAAAGGGGCTGCTGTCACATAAAGACCAGGGCAAGGGGGAATACTATCACATAAAGACCAGGGCGATGGCGGATACTATCACATAAAGACCATGGAAAGGGGCTACTGTCACATAAAAGACAATGTCAAGGGGGATACTATCACATAAAGACCAGGGCAAGGGGGATACTATCACATGAAGACCAGTGCAATGGGGATACTGTCATATAAAGACAATGTCAAGGGGATACTATCACATGAAGACCATGGCAAGGGGGATACTATCACATAAAGACATGGAAAGGGGCTACTGTCACATAAAGACAATGTCAAGGGGGATATTATCACAAAGACCAGGGCAAGGGGGGATACTATCACATAAAGACCAGGCTGATGGGGGATACTATCACATAAAGACCATGGAAAGGGGCTACTGTCACATAAAGACAATGTCAAGGGGGATATTATCACATAAAGACCAGGGCAATGGGGATACTATCACATGAAGACCAGGGCAAGTGGGGATACCATCACCCAACGCGAAGCATAAACAAACAGCCGAACACACACATTTCCTAAATTTCAATAAACTCTTATGATTTATGACGCTATTTACGACATTGCACTCGCATATTTTTCCTGGATTATTTATCCAATGTCCTTTCCCCTTTCGGATGTGAGTTACATACTTTTATTGTGTATTTCGGCCTGTCCACTCGTGTTAAAATCCCTCTAGTAAGGATAGGCTTGACTAGGACGTTAATTTATCCCTCTTATTTGCGTAAGTATTAAGATAAATTGTTTTGACACTAAAGGGAGCACAGCCAATCAGATCCGTTGTTCCAAGATGAAAGCGAATTTATTTGTGGGATACATGAACCATGATCTTGGAGAATACGCTCTCTCTCTCTCTCTCTCTCTCTCTCTCTCTCTCTCTCTCTCTCTCTCTCTCTCTCTCTCAAAATTACATACATTTCTTGATATTTTTTACTAAGTTTATTTTCTCTCTCTCTCTCTCTCTCTCTCTCTCTCTCTCTCTCTCTCTCTCTCTCTCTCTTAACATTACATATATTTCTTAATATTTTTACTATGATCTCTCTCTCTCTCTCTCTCTCTCTCTCTCTCTCTCTCTCTCTCTCTCTCTCCAAATTACATATATTTTTCAATACTTTTTATTAAGTTTATGAGAGAGAGAGGGAGAGAGAGAGAGAGAGAGAGAGAAGTGACTTCCCCCAAACCCCACTTGACGTGTCGTGCCTATCATCAACCTCTTGCATCTTTCCCTCATCCTTCTCTTTCACCACCTCCTTCACCTCCTCCTCCTCCTCCTCCTTTCTCGAGCTATTTCTCAAGGGAAAGGTGGACGTGGGGAGGAAGGGGAGGGGGGAGGGGGTGAGAGATAATGAACAGACGATGCTACTGAATCGATTCGGTGAGATTAATGAAACGCTGTTTATTGCCTCTCCAGACGTTTTCATTCTTGATTCTCGTCCAATCAGGGAGAGAGAGAGAGAGAGAGAGAGAGAGAGAGAGAGAGAGAGAGAGAGAGAGAGAGAGAGAGAGAGAGAAAACGTAAATATTCCCAGTAAGTGCGAAATTGCGTCTGCGGAGGAATGGTTTAGTCGTGGTGAATGGCGAATACATACGCACTATACATACATACATATACATACATGTATACACATATATATCGACATATATGCCTACGTAAGTAGTCGTAAATACTTGTTGTAAGAACATTGTTTTAATATTATCCGCATAAATAATACATCCACAAACACACACGCACACAGTCAAATAATAAGATCCTATTTAAGTAAACATACACGCAAATGCACACGCAAAGATACGCACACCATACATATATATGTGCGTATAAGTATATATATCCACACACATATATATACATATAATCTCAATTTAGACGAAAATAACTTTGTTCCAAAGCAGCACAGATTCTCCTAAGAGCATGAAGAAGCCTGATTCACCAGATTCTGGAAGCCTAACGACAATTACAAGAACTCTTCAAGTCTGATCTGATGAGACTGATGTTACGCCGAACTACAGATAAGTGATATTACGTCAAACGTAATATCACTGAAGCCTTAAATGAACAATACTTCAAAGAAAAAAGCATAGGTGAGGAAAGACGGTAATATTGTCCACATACGTCAATGCAACGGAGCGTGGGACCTAGCAACTTGCAAGAGCCTAGGCCTAAGAGGGACTAATGAGTAAGACCACAAAGCCACAACACTCGAGAAGGAAGAAATAGAAAGTAATAAGAATAAAAGAGAAAGTTAGAGAAGCGTCAATATCTTCTCAAAAGTCAATAATCGAGATTTCTGGGAACGTTACAAGTTAACCCTACCCCAGCCTCTCTCTCTCTCTCTCTCTCTCTCTCTCTCTCTCTCTCTCTCTCTCTCTCTCTCAAAATTACATATATTTCACAATATTTTAATAAGTTTATGATCTCTCTCTCTCTCTCTCTCTCTCTCTCTCTCTCTCTCTCTCTCTCTCTCTCTCTCTCTCTCTCTCAAAATTACGTTTATTTCTTAATATTTTTACTAAGTTCATGATCTCTCTCTCTCTCTCTCTCTCTCTCTCTCTCTCTCTCTCTCTCTCTCTCTCTCTCTCTCTCAAAATTACGTTTATTTCTTAAAATTTTTACTAAGTTCATGATCTCTCTCTCTCGTTCTCTCGTTCTCTCTCTCTCTCTCTCTCTCTCTCTCTCTCTCTCTCTCTCTCTCTCTCTCAAAATTCTCAAAATTACATATATTTCTCATTATCTATGCAAAGTTTATGGTATCTCTCTCTCTCTCTCTCTCTCTCTCTCTCTCTCTCTCTCTCTCTCTCTCTCTCTCTCTCTCAAAATTACTCGTTGATACGGAAATTACGAGCCGACGCTGACAGATACGTAGCGTTAAAAGCAATACTCTCTCGGTAACGTCATGTTGCGTACAACGTCATTCTGTGTGGGCGTGAGCAGTTCAGAGAAATTGCCGTGAGCTGACAGAGAGAGAGAGAGAGAGAGAGAGAGAGAGAGAGAGAGAGAGAGAGAGAGAGAGAGAGACCATAAACTTAGTAAAAAAATATTGACAAATGTATGTTATTTTGAGAGAGAGAGAGAGAGAGAGAGAGAGAGAGAGAGAGAGAGAGAGAGAGAGAGAGAGAATCATAAACTTAGTAAAAAAATATTGACAAATGTATGCAATTTTGAGAGAGAGAGAGAGAGAGAGAGAGAGAGAGAGAGAGAGAGAGAGAGAGAGACCTTACCTTACCTTACCTTGGCCCAGGTCCCTCAGTGTGAGGCACCTTTGATGTCTACCAGAGAATTGCTAACGCATCTTCCGGTATATTTTGCATCTTCCAATCTTGGATGGTCTGGGATGCATCTTAGATATTTGTCGAGCTTATTCTTAAACACATCTACGCTCACTCCTGTTGTGTTCCTCAGATGAGCTGGTAGCGTATTGAATAGACGCTGCATTATCGATGCTGGTGCGTGGTGTATTAATGTCCTGTGTGCTTTCCTTAATTTTCCTGGTATAGTTTTTGGCACTATTAATCTACCTCTGCTTGTTCTTTTTGATATTTTTAGCTCCATGATGTTTTCAGTAATTCCTTCTATCTGTTTCCATGCTTGGATTACCAAGTAGCGTTCTCTTCTCCTTTCAAGACTATATAAATTTAAGAATTGTAGTCTTTCCCAGTAGTCAAGGTCCTTAACTTCTTCTATTCTAGCTGTAAATGACCTTTGTACACTCTCTATTCGTGCAATATCCTTTTGGTGGTGTGGGTACCATATTATATTGCAATATTCAAGTGAGAGTGAGAGAGAGAATCATAAACTTAGTAATAAATATTGAGAAATATATGTAATTTTAAGAGAGACAGAGAGAGAGAGAGAGAGGGGGGGGACTTAGTAAAAAAAACATTGGGAAATATATGTAATTTAGAGAGAGAGAGAGAGAGAGAGAGAGAGAGAGAGAGAGAGAGAGAGAGCACGAACAAGATTCTAGCGGCACCGTCAAGAATCCTTGAGAATATAATTCAAGTCGCGTTATAACGAAAAAGACTCTGGAAATTACACTCCGAAATTAAGACGACGAAGAAAAAGCTATGCAAATTACGAGGGGGAACTTAGAGAGGAAATTAAAAACAATTCTTACTGACGGCCATAAAATTCTGGGTTAAAACACGGGTTTGTGACGTACTATTCTCGGTGGGTATTTGGAGTAAATAATAAAAGGTTTGGTTGCCAGGGTAAAACACTTGGACCCACGAAAATAGGTGGCATATATACAGTATATATATATATATATATATATATATATATATATATATATATATATATATATATATATATATATATATATACGCTACTAAGTACAACAAAGGCAATGCCATAACATGAGGAGAGAGAGAGAGAGAGAGAGAGAGAGAGAGAGAGAGAGAGAGAGAGAGAGAGAGAGAGAAATACACTTGATGAGATTCAGTAAAAATAATGTCTTTACTCTCTAATTTACAACTCGAGTCATGTCCCTATAAGGGGTAGTTTTGATGAAAAACTCCCAAGTTACTGTCTCTTCTATTCTTTAACTCCTGAATCAAGGTCTCTCTCTCTCTCTCTCTCTCTCTCTCTCTCTCTCTCTCTCTCTCTCTCTCTCTCTCTCTCTCTCTGTCAGAAATCTAAATTAAGCCAAGACAATTCCTTCATTAAAACATTTATAGAGAGAGAGAGAGAGAGAGAGAGAGAGAGAGAGAGAGAGAGAGAAATTTCCTCCGACGAAAGCACGAACAATATGGGTGTAAAAAAAAAAAAAAAACCTTCAAAATAATTTCCCCCAAATTCTTCCCGATTTTCCCTGCCTCTCGGGTTCCTTCGGCATAAAAATAAAAATATGTTAATATACATTTGTACTGGATGCCGGGGTAGGAATTGCGAATACACCGGTGCTATAAATATGTAAATATTTGGAGCTGGAAAAATCGGGCATACATTTGGAGCTGAAGGTTCGGTGGGAGACGATGCCGTGTGTATCTTAGAGCTGTTAGGTTTGGGCTTTCTCAAAAATTCGGGCTCTTGTCGAGAAATCAGGTTCGCTCCGGGTTTGATGAATATCTTGGAATGAAACGAAAGAGTGCTGGAATATGAAATTCCCGTCCCCAGGATGTGATAGAGAGGAAGTGATATATATGTGTATATATATACATATATAAACGTATATACTTTTTACCAGGCGTTGGTGTTGAGATAACATCGCCGATTGATTGATTGCTTTATGGTTACTAAAACTGGCGTCACAAACATCTAAGTTATTGACATGAATATAAATTTTGTGCGGTTATACTGATAACAATAGGATACCATCTATGGAAAACATTATCAAAGAAACAAAAATAAAAAATTGGGCAACGGAATTTTTTTTTGGGGGGAGGACTGTCGAAGATAATGTCTGAGAATATCCAAGGTGGAAAAAGTTCCATTCTTAAACGCAGTAAACGTCATATAATGATGGACAACTAATACATATAGTATATGCTAAACAGAAGATTACTTATATTGCAATTCCATCATCCATAATTTGGAATAGGGGCCAACAGAAGCGAAACCTATTATGACCGACATAAATCATAGTTTAGAATTATCTCAATTCATCACATTAACAAACAGAATATAATTATTATACTGAAGAAAAACGAAGAGGAAAAGAAATATCGAATGACGAAAAGAAAAAGAAATGTAAGAAAAAAAAAAAAAACCAAGAATCCCCGAGATATCAAGATAAATGCACTGAGGAACCAAAGCGAATTGAAAAGTCCTGGCGGAGGAGGAGGATGAGGGGAGGAGGCGAAGGAGGAGGATGAGGGGGAGGAGGCGGAGGAGGAGGTGGAGGAGGGGGAGGGGAGGCGGAGGAGGAGAATGGGGGGGAGGAGGCGGAGGAGGAGGGGGAGGAGGCGGAGGGAAGGCGGAGGAGGAGGATGATGGGGAGGGGGAGGGGGAGGGGGAGGGGAGGAGGAGGAGGAGGAGGAGGATGGGAGGAGCAGGAGCAGAAGGAGGATGGGAGGAGCAGGAGCAGAAGGAGGGGGAGGAGGAGGAGCAGGAGCTGGAGGAGGAGGAGGAGGAAGGCGAAGATGATGAGGAGGAGGAGGAGGGCGAAGATGATAAGGAGGAGGAGGAGGGGAGGAGGGGGAGGAGGAGGAAGAGGAGGTGGAGGAAGAAGAGGAGGGGTAGGAGGAGGAGGGGGAGGAGGAGGGGTAAAGAAGAAGAGTTCCTCCAAGAAAGAATGCGACGAAAAGGCACTGACTGAGGTTGGACAGTGAGGAGGGCTGGGTTAATAAAGGGGTGAGGGGGGGTTTTGGGGCGGGGGTGGTGGGCGGGGAGGGTGTCATCAGTCATCATTAAGCCCTTTCATCTGTTCAGAGCCGAGGCTTGACAGATCTGGACCCTGAAAAGGACGCGTTTAATCCATCCTCTCGAGACCTCTTGCTCTGTGACGTTGCTTTCTTCCATATTTTCCAAGACTCGCGTTTGCAAGAATTTTTAATAATTGAAATAACTTATTATTAATAAGATAAATATTATAAAAGCAACCGATGAATTTTTAATAATTGAAATAACTTATTATTAATAAGACAGATATTATAAAAGCATCGATGAATTTTTTTATTTTTGAAATAGTTTTTTCATTAATAAGGCAGATATTAATAAAAGCAATGATGAATTTTTAATAATTGAAACAGGTTTCTTTTTATTAATAAGAAAGATATTATAAAAGCAACGATGAATTTTTAATAACTGAAATAGGTTTTTTTTATTAATAAGAAAAAAGATATTTTAAAAGCATCGATGAATGTTTAATAACTACAATAGGTTTCTTTTTATTAATAAGAAAGATGTTGTAAAAGCAACGATGAATTTTTAATAATTTAAATAGCTTTATTATCAATAAGACAGATATTCATAAAAGATCGATGAATTTTTTAAAAATAGTTTCTCATTAATAAGACAGATATTAATAAAAGTAATGACGAATTTTTAATAACTGAAATAGGTTTTTTCATCAATAAGAAAGATATAAAAGCAACGATGAATTTTCAATTACTGAAATATCTTTTTTATTATTAAGAAAGATATTAACAAAAGTATCGATGAAGTTACAAAACAGATCTTTAACTTCAAAACAACAAGAAGTTCTAGTAATAGGCTATGTACATTTCTGTAATGGTAACATTTGTGTCCACATATACATATACAAGCTCAGGCAAGCAACGTGTACTATGTAAAAATATGGATAAAATTAAAAATATGAAAATGCAATGTTGCAAAAAATGTACCTTACAATATAAAAAAAATATATATATATATCCGCTTTCTAAAATCTGTTTTCCCGCATGTATGCTCACCCAAATAAAACGCACAGAGCAGAATATAAGTAAATACCAAGTAAATCAATAAAAAATTAATAAATAGGAGGTTATAAGAAAAACCAACCTCAACTTACCTTCGCAACAACTTGAATCATTACCTAAAACGCCGCTGAAACAACAAATGACAACCCAAAGGAAACCGCTGAAAATATTTTCAACTTTTGCTTCGCGCTTTATTCCCCCGGAGAATCTTTGAGGAGGAGGAGGAGGAGGAGGAGGAGGAGGAGGTAGCCGAAGGGGACGGGGGACGAAGGGGAAGGGAAGGGGGAGTAGGGGAAGAGGGAGAAGGGGAAGGGGGAGGAAGGGGAAGAGGAGGGAGGAGAAGGGAGAGGAAGGGGTTGAGGAGGGGGGGAAGAGGGGGAAGGAAGGGGAAGGGGAAGAGGAGGGAGGAGGAGGGAAGGGGACGAAGAGGAGGAAGGGGAAAGGAAGGAGAGGAAGGATGGGGAGCAGAAGGATGGGGAGGAGAAGGAGGGGGAGGAAGGGGAAGGAGGGGAGGAATGGGAAGAGAAGGGGAGTAGGGGAAGAGGGAGAAGGGGAAAAGGAGGTGAAGGGAAGGAAGGGAAAGGGGAGGAAGGGGGAGGGAGGAAGAGAAGCGGGAGGAAGGGGAAAGGGAGGAAGGGGAAAGGGAGGAAGGGGAAGGGGAGGAGGGGAAGGAAGGGGAAGGGTAGGAGGAGGAGGAGGAGGAGGAGGAGGAGGAGGAGACCCCAAGTCACAATACCAAGGAAAAGAGTTTTAAGCATTTCACACCGGAAGCGACTCTCCCAAATTCCACGGCCAAGCAAGCAAGATTCCTCGCCCGGAATTAAATTCGACAGCCGCGGAGAAGGAGGACGTAATACAAGAGAAAGAGAAAGAAGGAAGGTGGATTTTTCGATGTAAAATTAATATTATTATTGTTATTATTCAGAAGATGAACCCTATTCATATGGAACAAGCCCACTAAAGGGGCCATTGACTTGAAATTCAAGCTTCCAAAGAATATTATGGTGTTCATTAGGAAGTAAAAGAAGGTAAAGGAATAAAAAGTAGAGAAATGAAAGTCAATGAAAAGCAAAATCCAGTCAATGCACTGTACAGAAGCTTTAACTTGTCAAGTGGTATCTATGCAAAAAAGAATTCTAAGATTGTACTTAGGCTAAACACAACACCCAGTCTATAAATCGGTTTAAAAAAATAGTTCCATAAAAGCGTACCTCTGATGTGTTAATCTCATCGAAATGCAATGCATTCAGACAAAGTAATTATTTGAAACTTATATTTCAACATGGTACAGAATTGCAAACTGTACATTAACCACCGTGATTTATACCACATGATAATCCTTAGCAGTCATGTTCCTTGTCAGAAACCTGATAAAATGTACATTTGTTATACAAAAGAACAAAGCTATATCGTAGTGCACCACTAAAAGAATAAACTACATTTAAGAATAGAGCTGTAGAAAACTGTATAACATCACTAAAAGATTAAACTACATTTAAGAATAGACTTGTACAAAACTATATACAATCTCAGGACCAAAATTTGTCTCTGAAATGAAATTTTACTTCCAGATAAGAAAATAATATAAAGTTCCTGCACAATTTATGTTTTTGCTATTTTTTCCTTTTCAACCGATTCTTTTTTTATTTCATCTAATAACCAATCTGATTATAAAAATGAGAACATGTGACGCCAGTTTTAGTAGCTATAATCAATCGATCAATCAATGGAGAACAAGAATTATCATTAAAAAATATATACAAGAGATTAATATTACCTTAATCTTAAACCCTGAAATATGTTAATACAGCCATTCACAGTATTCTGCCTAACAAGAGAGAGAGAGAGAGAGAGAGAGAGGCAAAAATAGACTAAATGCTCCATGGAAAGACCTAATGATGATGACATGAGGGAAGGGGAGTCCCGCCTGGTTTTCCCTATCCCAGGAAGTGGCGTGACAGAGCGTTCGGTCAACGATTTACATTTCTAGATAAAAAGCCAATTCCTTCATCCCGTACGGGGAGAAAGAGAGAGAGAGAGAGAGAGAGAGAGAGAGAGAGAGAGAGAGAGAGAGAGAGAACTGAAATTTCCAGATAAAAACGAAATTCTTTTCCATACCCTGAGAGAGAGAGAGAGAGAGAGAGAGAGAGAGAGAGAGAGAGAGAGAGAGAGAGAGAGAGAGAGAGAGAGAGAGAGAATTTGCATTTCAAGATAAAAACCAACCCATTTTTACCTTACCATAGGGAAGCAGAGAGAGAGAGAGAGAGAGAGAGAGAGAGAGAGAGAGAGAGAGAGAGAGAGAGAGAGAACTTCGGCCCATTGAGAATGCAAATTACTACTGCGAACTCTTCTATGGATGAGGGGTAGGATGGAGAGGGGTAAAGGTGGGGGGTCAGAGAGAGAGAGAGAGAGAGAGAGAGAGAGAGAGAGAGAGAGAGAGAGAGAGAGAGAGGACAATGAAAAAGTGAGGGTGACAAAATAGTGGAAGTCCGTGTGTTCAGGGAAGATTACGTAAGCTTATTCAGAGTGACATTCATGAAAAGATTCACGGCGTTCCCTGCTGAATAGAATACTGCCACCCGAGAGAGAGAGAGAGAGAGAGAGAGAGAGAGAGAGAGAGAGAGAGAGAGAGAGAGAGAATGCTGAGGAACCAGGAAATGAGCTCGAATTCTCTTTGTGAACAATTTTGGCATTTTGACAAAGAATGTCTGTGAGTCTGAGAAGTAAGCCAAGGTCAATCATACTGAGGTCACATAAGAGGGTTAGTCATAGGTCCTTAAATGCCAAGAATTGTAATAATCTATACATATAAAAGTGGAGGTATGTATGTAAGTACGTATGTATGTATGTTCCAGCATAGCTCTGAAACGCATTGAACAATTTCAACCAAACTTGGTATACACATGACTTGCTATGTGGAAAAGAATACTGTGAGGATAAGACATCACTAGCACCAAAGGGCACCAAAGGGGGTTGGGAACTGGGGGGTGGGAAGGGATCCCAGAAACGGGGATGGTTCTGCCCATAGACTTAGTAACTAAATAAATCAAACCCCAGTTCGGTTTATATAAGACTTACTATCTGAAAAAGAATACCGTGGAGT
>NC_089779.1:15462332-15464832 GCF_040412425.1 Macrobrachium rosenbergii
CCCTTGAATCTTCTTCCGGAGGAATAAGAAGGAAACCTTTAATAAGCCCCCACCAAGCAAGGTGCGAAGACTACACGGCTCCACTCGAAGACTCTCTCTTCTCCCTGTCTAGAGAGGCGAAATGATTCTCTCCAGAACAAAGACTTTTGAGAAAACACAGAGTGGAAATGGGATGAGGAACCGAGGAGGAACTTATTCAACAAAGGCCGCGGTTAGGAAATCCACGTAGCCTTGTGTGCGCATCTACTTTAAGTACTGTGTACAGCTGTGTATTACTGTTGTATGTGTGTGTGGGTGTGTGTGTGTATACCACATGTCTACAGGTATAAGTGTGTACTGTCTACTGTCGAATATTTATACCATACGTCCGCACAAACAAGGTTGTTTTTCTTGCTATATATTGGTATTTTAGACTTGTCCCTTACGAGTTTTACTCACTTATAGTAATAATAATAATAATAATAATAATAATAATAATAATAATATTAATAATAATAATAATAATAATAATAATAATAATAATAATAATATTAATAATAATAATAATAATAATAATAATAATAATAATAATAATACACGTAGCACTGTATGCGTATCTGCTTGAAGTACAGTGTATGGTTGTGTATTACTGGTGTGTATGTGTACCACACGTCCACAGATATAAGAGTGTAGTTTACAATTGTATATTATTGTTGTGTATTTTTAGAAGAGTGTTTTTCTTGGCATGTAAGGGTATTTTAGACGTGTTCCTTACGAATTTTTACACATTTTTAATAATAATAATAATAATAATAATAATAATAATAATAATAATAATAATAATAAAAATAATAATAATAATAATAATAATAATAATAATAATAATAATAATAATAATAATAATATGTACACGCAAACACACAAAAATAAAATATTCTCGGGGGAGCAAAATCCTTCTATTTTCTTTCCATACCATTCCAATAAGGAAAAAAAATTATTTTAGGAAAGAAATACTGAAAAAAATACAAAAGTAATCATATATCAATTCTGTTATTTTTTCTCTCCCTTTTTCCTAACTTCAAGGTTAGAAATTTACTGTTTTCCCAGCCTTATTTAATCTCACATTTTTTTAGAGGCGAATTTTTGACGTTAAGCACACCCCGCCACGCCACTTTCTCTCTCTCTCTCTCTCTCTCTCTCTCTCTCTCTCTCTCTCTCTCTCTCTCTCTCTCTCTTCCATTTCCTGTTTTCATACTTGGAGCAAATTACGTGTCAGACTGACCTCCTCCCACTGGGCCCTGAAGAGAGAGAGAGAGAGAGAGAGAGAGAGAGAGAGAGAGAGAGAGAGAGAGACGACACATTCGGGTAATAATCTCTTCATAGATTAACTCCTCAGGTGAACCCTATTCTCCATAAATTAGAAATAAATAAATGAATCAATAAATAAATAAATAAATACATAAATAATAATAATAATAATAATAATAATAATAATAATAATAATAATAATAATAATAATAATAATAATAAATATCGAGAGAATCCATCATTCATTCCCTTCACGCAAATACTAGTTCAGTGATAATTAAATATTCACCTTTCGCGACGCCAAAAAAAAAAAACGTTATTTAACCAACCAATCAATGAATCAAAACAGCAAACTAACACATGACTGAACGTATGATTCTGTCACAAAGGAAAGTCAAAGGGAAGTCGCCTTTGTGTCTCCCCTCAATAAAAGCGACATTTCCTTACTAGAAAGTTATATAATGGCACGAATTCATTTTTCTTATGAATCAACTAAATCGAATTGAACTGAATTTGACTGAATATAGCATTTAGGCCAAAGGCCAAGCACTGGGACCTATGAGGTCATTCAACGCTGAAACGGAAATTAACAGGAAAAGGTTTAAAATGTGTAACAGGAGGAAAACCTCGCAGCTGCACTATGAATTCACTGTTAGGAGAGGGTGGAAAGTAAGATGGAAGAAAGAGAATATTAAAGGAGGTACAGTAAATGGAACGAAAGGGGGTTGCAGCTAGGTCCCGAAGGCACGCTGCAAAGAGCCTTTAGTAGTGCCTACAGTGCACCGCATGAGGTGCACTGAAGGCACTATCCCCCTACGGGGAATCAGCTAAACTCCTGGGACCTGGAGAACTCGCAAAACGATAAATGAACAATTTTTATTTACTTCAGGTGATTTTCCCATTACCTGTAATCAAAGGTTTCCAGTAAGTTAAAGATACAAAATAAAAAAGAATAAAAAAAAAACTCTGTTGCTTTCAGGATAAATTGTTCCCAGCAATTTTCATTTTTTTCTGAATTAGGAAAAATTCCATTTCCTAACAGAAGAAAATCATTTAATTGCTGCATAGCAACCTCTGATTACAAATGCTACGGTACATTACGTCTTTCTAATGCGACAAAAATGATGAATTCTGAAGCCGACTGTTTCTCAATCCTTGAAAATAAAAATAAGAATTGCACAATACAAGAGAAAGCAACGTAAAGGAATTGTAC
>NC_089779.1:15469832-15472332 GCF_040412425.1 Macrobrachium rosenbergii
TATAGCGTACAACCCGCCGACGAGATTAAAATCTGCAGTTCTCTCGCTCATAAGTAATAAAAAAGCGTCTCATCTATTATGTATCTTCATTAGCACTTTCGCTAAAGTTATGCGCTGCGAACTTGAAGTTGGCAAAGTTTTTGCGAGGGCATTTTTCGTTATTTCAGAAATACGACTGGAAGTTTGCTCATCAAAGCGACGGAGTTTCAATTCTGCGCCAACGTGGAAACATTGCATTTAGCAGAGACAAAACTAATGTAGATGTTATAATAATTACCAACCTCGCCTCACTAGCCGAGAAAATTAGATCGATCCCACGGGAGGGGGAAGGAGGTTTTAAGCCTCTTTGCCTAAAAAAGCATAGTACCTCTGTTGATCTAAACAGGGAGTCATGTATCAGGCAATTAGTCGACTGCGGTGCGATGCAGCTAAGGTGGAAAAAGGTATGGGTCCGGCAACCTCATCCCAAAAAGAATTTCCTTTAACAAGGTAAAGCAAGAACAACTGAATGCAATTTACAGCAACTGATCGTGTATAATTATACTCTACTGGCTTGAAGGCGTTCAATTGAACATCAATTCCCTTGGGGGAGCGTTCTGAAATATGTAAAGTTAATTCATAGTGAAACAAGTATCTATTATTAGCAAACCCGTAAAGTGTTTCAGGTACAGACAACATTTTCAAACAACATTTTCACTTTGACTAATAAATAGATGTTTTTACTTACTTCAAATATTCAGCCACAAACATTTTCTCTTTAACTTTACACAAATGTTGTTATTTACTGACTTCAGTATTTATTTTCTTGCACTTTTAATCACCAGAGAAAATATCCAGAATACTTAATCGATAAAGGAGAGAAAGTTAATATATAACATTTTTATATATTTTGATTGCAGGTTAATATAACTTCATTTAAACATAATTAACTTTTGACTTCCCTATTCTTTTGTATTCTTGAGTACGTTTTCCAGTGAAAACCTTCATTCAGAATTTGAGATAAAAATGTAGACTTTCCAACCACGCCAGGACTCGAACCTGTGTACGTAGACATAGCGGACCATCACATAAACAACCCACGGTGTCACGCAAGTTAATCTCTCTCTCTCTCTCTCTCTCTCTCTCTCTCTCTCTCTCTCTCTCTCTCTCTCATTTTTTCTGACGGGTAAGTACTGGTAAGGACTAACGCGTGTAAATAAATTTGTATTTTGACCAAACCTCTCTCTCTCTCTCTCTCTCTCTCTCTCTCTCTCTCTCTCTCTCTCTCTCTCATCTTTTTAAATTAATTTATTTTTCCTGACCAGTTAAAAAAAAATCCCAGCAATGCCCTGTTTTTGGACATTGCTATCAAGAGCTAATGAACAACCTCTCTCTCTCTCTCTCTCTCTCTCTCTCTCTCTCTCTCTCATTATGGTCAGAGCAATCCGCTAACTCGTCAAAAACTATAGCGAGGAGCGACAGATCTGGACGCAATATGACCATCAAGTCGCGAGCCACAGAACACCCTCCTTGCAAGCAATTGTCATTCATTTCTCAAAGTATAATCCCGAACTTCGCAGCTTAATCTCATTATGCGAGAGTAAAGGGCCAGATTTCTCATCTCCCGAATCTCGAGCGTTAATGAATAAATGCTTTCGGGATCGTTCGAGAAAGAGGATATCCCGCCCGGAGTCATTATGCCCTTGCAATGACATGTGAAGAGCGTGGACTGTTTCTATGAATAATATTAAATGCAACTGAAAATTTTAGAGGGTAAGTGTTTAGATTTGTTTGTATTTAAGTTTATGATTTGAAAAGTTAATGGGGAATTTGTAGCGCAGGTGTTGGTAGATTACAAAAAATAAATGAAAAACTGAAGCAGTATTCCATGTTTTTATTTAATTTTTAACGTTGAGAACGAATATTACCGAATGCTTTGCAGCAATAAGCAATTCTATAAACGGTAACATTAAAATCAGTAAAATTAAAACCTTTTTTATTATATGAGAGAAGGATAATGTAATCAATTCGAGATTTCATTACACCAAATAAGAATAAGTCTGCTAAGTAAAGGGCTATAAGTCGAAAGGCCTTGCAGTACTCCATTGTTTCTCTTTCCTTCGTGAATTTTGTCTTTATTTATATAATATTCATCACGTCCCATATTTTTATATATATATATATATATATATATATATATATATATATATATATATATATATATATATATATATATACTGTATATTATATATATATATATATTGACATGTAGATGCAACAATTTTAAGCTCAAATGTAATTTCATGATTGGTTTAAAACATAGCCGTTCTTGTATAATTGAATAACGATTACAATCCATAAAAGTTGCTCTCAGGTTAAAGAGATAAACTTACAAGGTATTGACCCAAAAAGAATGAACTCTTCCACGATACTAACCTAATCCTCCACGATACTAAATAAGTCTTCCACGATACTAAACAAGTTTTCCACGATACTAACCTAGTCTTTCAGGATACTAAAC
>NC_089779.1:15492332-15497332 GCF_040412425.1 Macrobrachium rosenbergii
ATATATATATATATATATATATATATATATATATATATATATATATATATAGTATATATATATATATATATATATAAATATATATAATTTTATATATATACATACATACATACATACATACATACATACATACATACATACATACATATGAAAATATATGTTATTTATGGAATGGAATGGAATAAAGAGTTTAGGCCAAAGGCCAAGCACTGGGACCTACTGTATGAGGCCATTCAGCGCTCGAAAGGAAATTGAGAGTACAAGGTCTGAAAGGTGTAACAGGAGGAAACCTCGCGGTTGCACTTTAAAATAATTGTTAGGAAAGGGTGGATAGCAAGATGGCAGAAAGATAATATGAATGGAGGTAGAGTAAAAGGAACGAAAAGGGTTGCAGCTAGGGGCCGAAGGGAAAAGCTGCAAAGAACCTTTAGCAATGCCTACAGTGCACCCCGTGAGGTGCACTAATTCTGCAGACACTGATGTACATCTTGAAGACCTCAAAACCTTATTTTCCATTATCTAATGTTCGCGTTCTCATGGTGCGGAATGGCCTAATTGTCACGAAACTAAAAGAATAAGATCGAAATCAATAGAAATACAGAGTTAATTTTGTTATAAGTGTACGATCTAAAGGTGTACGAAGCTTTAAAAGACAGAAAATAAATCTTCTTACCATAAAATAATTAGCTGAAAAGTAGTAGTAATAATAATAATAATAATAATAATAATAATAATAATAATAATAATAATAATAATAATAATAATAATAATAATAATAATAATAATAATAATAACAGTATAGTGAGTCCTGAAATGGAAAAACAAATCCACAGTTATGTTTAGGTACAAATATATTTGGTCCCCTACATACCTACGGATCTGTTTCTCCGATAATAATAATAATAATAATAATAATAATAATAATAATAATAATAATAATAATAATTAATAATAATAATAATAATAATACTCGATACTCATGGCATTAAGAGTATTGAAATGGAGAAACAAATCCACAGTTATGTTTGGGTACAAATATATTTGTTCCCTACATACCTGTGGATTTGTTTCTCAATAATAATAATAATAATAATAATAATAATAATAATAATAATAATAATAATAATAATAATAATAATAATATCGATACTCATGGCATAAAGAGTATTGAAATGGAGAAACAAATCCACAGTTATGTCTGGGTACAAATATATTTGTTCCCCTACATACGTGTGGATTTGTTTCTCCAATAATAATAATAATAATAATAATAATAATAATAATAATAATAATAATAATAATAATAATAATAATACTCGATACTCATGGCATTAAGAGTATTGAAATGGAGAAACAATTCCACAGTTATGTTTGGATACAAATATATTTGTCTCTACATACCTGTGGATTTGTTTCTCAATAATAATAATAATAATAATAATAATAATAATAATAATAATAATAATAATAATAATAATAATAATAATACTCGATACTCATGGCATTAAGAGTATTGAAATGGAGAAACAAATCCACAGTTATGTTTGGGTACAAATATATTTGTTCCCCTACATACCTGTGGATTTGTTTCTCCAATAATAATAATAATAATAATAATAATAATAATAATAATAATAATAATAATAATAATAATATCCTCTACTTCACCCAAGGGCCATACACAGTGATAAACAATATAGAAACAAAACAGAAAACAAAACTGAAATAGACTGGATAAGAACATGATACAATCAGCAGATTTACGAACCTCATAAAGACAGAATGTATATATTTCCCCCTTTATAAAATTTTGGCATAAAGTTAAGCTGTGGCGAGTAGGAAAGAAGGTTAAGTAGGCGAAACACGAGTTCCACACTTCCCCGCAAAAGGTTACAGAATTATGGGTCCTGAAAAAGGGGGGTCGTTTGACAGTATCGGGTTGCTGTGAGAATATCAGGTCCCCACATCAGGGAGCTTCTGCTTTTTTTTTTATCTCTCTCTTTCTCTGTCTCTGTCTCTCTCTCTCTCTCTCTCTCTCTCTCTCTCTCTCTCTCTCTCTCTCATGAAGGAGCTCTTCTCTCTCTCACGAAGGAGCTCCTACCCCCCCTCTCTCTCTCTCTCTCTCTCTCTCTCTCTCTCTCTCTCTCTCTCAAGTATCTCCAACCTCTCTCTCTCTCCTCAAGGATCTCCAACCTATCTCTCTCTCTCTCTCTCTCTCTCTCTCTCTCTCTCTCTCTTCTCTCTCTCTCTCTCTCTCTCACATCAAGGTTCTCCGATTTCTCTCTCTCTCTCTCTCTCTCAAACACACACACACACATACACACACACGCACACCAGAAAAAGGAGACTGTATTTATTTATATAATTCCTGTAAATCTTTCCTCTTTTGATTACCTTTAAGTTATCAATGTTTCATTAAATAATTTTTTATCCTAATTCTTGAGGATGTCGTGTAATTGGAACTTCGAAAGTTCAAGCGAATATGAAATGAATCACTACCCTAAAACAGTTTTTGTATTTTAATAATTTACTTGCATTTTTTATATCGCATTATCAACTTATTCATTTATTTCTTCTTTTTTACTAAGCGATGTCTACTTTCTGTATTTCCCAATTACCTTCTGTTACTTCTTCCTAATGAACACCATATTCTTTAGAAGCTTCAATTTCAAGTCCATGGCCCATGTGGGCTTGTTCCATATGATTAGGGTTCGCCTTCTGAATAATAATAATAATAATAATAATAATAATAATAATAATAATAATAATTTTTATCTTCATCATCATCATCACCATCATCATCATCATCATCATCATCATCATCATCAGCTCAATATCTGTTAATTAGTAACCTGCCAGTTACCGCCAGTGAGGTACTTTTCCCCGACATCATCGTACCTCTACAAAAACTAAATTATTATAACCAAAAAAAAAAAATTGCATCAATATTAGTAGCAGATGGGAATCAACAGTATTCCAGGCCTAATAGAATTACAAGAAATTAATATTCATATGCACTAAATATCACTTCTGATCCCCTACCCCGCCATAAAGTGGAACTACGTCAAAAAAAAATATTAATATTAGAAATTTAAACATAATTTGTAAATAAATATCAACTTATTATAAAGACTGAATCCAAAAACGAAGAGAGACTGAGAATAATAGACTGTTACCAGGGACGTTAATCAACAACGCTAATTCAAACTACAGTCTTCCAATGGAATCTGGAATACGAAATTCAGGCCACAGGCCAAGCGCTGGGACCTTGGAGGTTATTCAGCGCTGAATCGGAAAGGTTATTCAGCGCTGAATCGGAAAACTGAGAGTAGAAAGGTTTGAAAGGCGTAAAAGGAGGAAAACCTCGCAGCTACACTATGAAACAATTGTTAGGAGAGGGTGGATAGCAAGATGGAAGAAAGAGAATATGAATGGAGGTACAGTAAAAAGAACGAAAGGGGTTGCAGCTAGGTGCCGAACGGACGTTGCAAAGAACCTTAAGTAATGCCTACAGTTCCCAGCCTTTAATGATCAATTCCGTTACTATGCAATTTGCGATGCCAAAATAATAAATAAATATTTTACGTAGCAGTGTCTATTCATAATGACATAAATTTTTCACCCAACAAAAAAATGACTCTCATTAGCAAATATACATATTCGCAGAAATGAAGCCATGGCAGTATTAAAAAGTAAATTCACATGCATTTATGAACATCATATTAATTATTATTGTACTTTGTTGCATAAAAATCTTATACCGGGAAACGTTCAGTTGCAAAATACATTTGGGCGATGTGAATTCCGTCGTAAAAAAGGGGAAATGAAAATGCAATATGATGTCATCAAAACACATCACAGCCAGTTATCAAATTCATACCGCATGTAAAATTACGAGGAATTGTCTGGTCCATTTTATTCATTTTTGCGCCATTAAAGGCATTTATGAAGGAATTTCTCTTATTAAAATTGGACGATACATATGATTTATGAACACAATTAGTAAATAAATAATAATTATATATTATATATATATTTATATATATATATATATATGTAAGTGTGTGTGCAGAGCGTCTGCGAGGCTTGTTCATTCTCTCTCTCTCTCTCTCTCTCTCTCTCTCTCTCTCTCTCTCTCTCTCTCTACATATGTGTATATGTGATTATAATCGCTTTTGTACGTGATTCATTCATCACACATTACCAAAGGTGAAAATTAAGAGACGGGGAGTAGTTCTTGACCGGTTTCGACTTTATTTCCAAGCCACTGGCAGAGTCCTTCGTCAATGGCTTGAAATAAAGTCAGAAACCAAATCATTCCTACCCCGTCTCTTACCCACCTAATAGTATATATATATATATATATATATATATATATATATATATATATATATATATATATATATATATATATATATATATATATATATATATATATATATATATAATGTACATATATATATGCATGTATATATGTATATATATTATACGTATACATATACAAAGGTAATTCCCAAAACCGCATTCCAGCACGACATTCTCAGAGCGGTAATACCGGGTTTTCCAGCGCGGCCACGCTAAAAAAAAAACTTCCGCACATAAACAGTACCATTACAACAAATCTGCGAACTTTTATTATATTTTCGCTTAATAGCTACGCCGGAGAGTAAAATCCATTAATGGAGGTCTTCTGTGCACTGCGATGAGCTCCATAATGGCGGAGAAATCCATAATTTTCCTTAAGCTGAGTTTTCAAGTAAGTGATGGCAGCTTGCTTGAAAATTCTCCGAGCGTCTTCGGTTATTTTTGTTACAAAGACGATCAATTAAAATTCATAATCGAGTTTTTTTTTTTTTTTTAGAAAATTTAGATAACTAATGGAGACACTTATGCATAATTACATTCTATGTGGAATATACTCACATAAACTAAACAATAATTTCCCTTTGCAAGTTTTTTAGTTTTCTGGAAAATTAAACTATTGTGCCGGCTTTGTCCCT
>NC_089779.1:15502332-15507332 GCF_040412425.1 Macrobrachium rosenbergii
TAAACTAATTATTTTGTAAAATAAACAAGCAAAGACTTTCGAACACCTGAGCAGTGTTCCTCATCAGTGTTAACGTTAAGTAATACCTACAGTGCACCGCATGACGTACAATGATGGCACTACCACTCATTTTTAAATGTCATAAATGAGCGTCAGTCGAATAAAAATTCAAACTAAAACAGGACACCAAACCTAATTAAGCTCCCTATCTGAGAAAGCTGTCAGGTTCAAATGTACTGCGAAGGACAAACGAATAAAATGGCAATAAAAAGGAATAGGCGCATTCGGATGATATCTAAATCTGGGTTGGCATTTACGCCATAGGATAGTTTTAGCCAGAAGTAAAAGAAAAAAGCTGTTAAATTCATAATTTCATCAGCTAATGATATATATATATATATATATATATATATATATATATATATATATATATATATATATATATACATATACATTTATATATATATATATATATATATATATATATATATATATATATATGTGTGTGTGTATGCATTTCTGTAACTCTTCCTCATTCACTATTTGCTGGTCTCTGAAGTATAGCCTCTATTTTCTACATTTTGGCGTTTTATGGCTCATATATTTGATGATTATAATATATATATATATATATATATATATATATATATATATATATATATATATATATATATATATATATGTGTGTGTGTGTGTGTGTGTGTGTATATGTGTATATATATATATATATATATATATATATATATATATATATATATATATATATATATATATATATATACATAGTTCCCGTCTCCCCATGATTTCCTCCCGCCAATCTCCCACTCACGCCATTTCACAGAAACTCGAACGCGCACTGATGACCAATTACGGTATTTTCATCTGCCTTAAAAGATCAATTTCACAATACTGTTTATACTAAATATGGCAGAGAGGTCACTGGAACACGATCATAAAATATTTTAGCATACCATAAGTCAGTATTTTAAAGACGTATAAACATGATAAGTGGCAACATATTTTACATATGTGTTATCATACGTTCTTTCTTTGTCACAGGCACGGAACGTGTAACACTTACAGAAATGACAGCAGCGTCCTGCGATTCCTTTGGAGTCTCAGCTGCACGCGATAAAATGTCGACGAGGTCGAACACAAGACGTTTTTATATGATTACCTTTCACTACCTTGACAGGAAAATGCCTTCTGCCATATTCACATGGAACAAGCCCACCCAAGGGGCCACTGACGTGAAATTCAAGATTCCAAAGAATATTATTATTATTATTATTATTATTATTATTATTATTATTATTATTATTATTATTATTATTCAGAAGATGAACCACATTCATACGAAACAAGCCCACCACATGGGCCATTAACTTGAAGTTCAAGCTTCCAAAGAATATTATTATTATTATTATTATTATTATTATTATTATTCAGAAGATGAATCCTATTCATATGGAGCAAACCCACCACAGGGGCCACTGACTTAAAATTCAAGCTTCAAAGATTGTGTATTATTATTATTATTATTATTGTGTGTATTATTATTATTATTATTATTGTATTATTATTATTATTATTCAGAAGATGAACCCTATTCATAAGGAACAAGCCCACCACAGGGGCCACTGACTTAAAATTCAAGCTTCCAAAGAATATTATTATTATTATTATTATTATTATTATTATTCAGAAGATGAATCCTATTCATATGGAACAAGCCCACCCCAGGGTCCACTGACTTGAAATTCAAGCTTCCAAAGAATATGTTATACATGAGAAAGAAGTAACAGAAGGTAATGGGAGATGCAGAAAGAAGAGATCACTTATTAAAAATAAAGTATAGATTAACGATAAATTAACAGATCACTAGATAAATAAATGAAATAATAAAAAGCACTTTCCAACTTTCTTCCAGGTCAAAAGAACAAAAGATCATTGAATTACAATGTGGGATAAACTTAATTTTTCTGTTTTAACGGTTAATCATCTATTAAGGTAAATAAGGAAAAACCAACACTAACCTACGGTGGAAAAAAATTAATTTTTCATTTTTCAAGGACAAAATCTCTTTAGCAAAGTAGAAAACGAAATAAAAAAACAAGTAAAAATGCGCCGAAGTTTCTTCGGCGCAATCGAGTTTTCTGTAAAGCGTATAGTCAAGGCCGCCGAAAATACAGTAGATCTATCTTTCGGTGGTCTCGGTATAATGCTGTATGAGCCGCGGCCTATGAAACTTTAACCACGGGCCGGTGGTGGCCTATCCTATATCGTTGCCAGAACACGATTATGGCTAACTTTAACCTTAAATAAAAAAAAAAACTACTGAGGCTAGAGGGTTGTAATTGGTTAGCTTGATGATTGAAGGACAGATGTTCAACAAACCAATTTGCAGCCCTCTAACCTCAGCAGGGTTTGAGATAAGAGGGCGGGCAGAAAAAAGTGAGGACGGACAGACAAAGCCGGCAAAACAGTTTCTTTTACAGAAAACTAAAAAACAAATAATGAACAAAAGCCAAGCATCGGCTCAATTCATCCTCGGGTTAAATTTCATCACCAATATGCAAGAATATAGAAAAAGATACAATATACGATATACAAAAAAAAAAAAATAGAACAAGAGAGGAAGATAAAATTAATTTTCAAAATCCGAAAAAAAAACAACAAAGTGAACTACAGCTAGATAACCACAAGTAAAGAAATACGATTCAGAATCATGAATTCAAAGAGTGAATCCAGTGAAATGCCACCTCAAATCATCAGAGAGAGAGAGAGAGAGAGGAGATTCCTTCCTCGAGAGAGAGAGAGAGAGAGAGAGAGAGAGGAGTTTCCTTCCTCGAGAGAGAGAGAAGTTTCCTTTATAAAGAGAGAGAGAGGGAGAGATACAGGAGATTCCTTCAGAGAGAGAGAGAGAGAGAGAGAGAGAGGAGATTCCTTCCGAAAGAGAGAGAGGAGACTCCTTCCGAGAGAGAGGAGATTCCTTCAGAGAGAGAGAGAGAGTAGTTTCCTTCATAAAGAGAGAGAAAGAGAGAGAGAGAGAGAGTAGTTTCCTTCATAAAGAGAGAGAGAGAGAGAGAGAGTAGTTTCCTTCCTAGAGAGAGAGAGAGAGAGAGAGAGAGAGAGGAGGTGATCAGCAAGGGCGACAAACCCCCCTCCCCCCACTTTCCGAAACACGACTCAAATTAGCCAATCTCGCTTCGCTTCCTCCTTTGATTGATCTGCTTCTGGTCCGGGTAATTACGAAGGAAGGAGAGAGAGAGAGAGAGAGAGAGAGAGAGAGAGAGAGAGAGAGAGGGAGGAGGAGTGGATGAACGAGGCGACAAGGGGGTTTGCAATACACCAATATTGCTCGATGTATCCGGGTATGAGGAAACGAACGGGAACTAGAGGAGGAGGAGGAGGAGGAGGAGGAGGAGGAGGGAGGAGGAGGAGGAGGAGGAGGAGGAGGAGGGGGGAGGAGGGGGGGAGGAGGAGGAGGAATTAGAGGAGTAGAAGAAGGGTAAATAACTTCACCCTTTTTGTAATCAAAAGGAAATTATTAGCTGATAACTTTGACGTATACTACGGATAGGGAGGATAGACAAAAACAGACAAAAAACGTATTTTTTTTTTAAGAGGAAATTTGGCGATACTTTTATGAAAACACAGTAAAAGGAGGGAACGGATTTTAAATTATAAACAAAACACACACACACACACACACACACATATATATATATATATATATATATATATATATATATATATATATATATATATATATATATATATATATATATATATATATATATATATATATATATATACATATATATATATAAATATGTATATATGTATATATATATACATATATATATATATGTATATATATACTATGTATAACACTCTCCTTAAATGTTCCATAAAAATATTCACCAGCCAAGTGTCAAAAGATTGAAGTCAATGGTTTTATACAGCAAGTATTCGATGTCACAAAAATTGAGAAAATGGGAGAATTAAGGCTATGAAATCCATTAAGTAAACGATAATATAAATAATCATATAAACAGGTACATAAGACAAAGGGATAAGTCTGATTGATCGATTTCAAGTTCTCCGACATCTTCGTATATAAACAAAAATAAAAAAAAATAAAAATGCGCCGAAGTTTCTTCGGCACAATCGACTTTTCTGTACAGCCGCTACAGCGTATAATCAAGACTATCGAAAATAGATCTATAATCAAGACTATCTAAAACAGATCTATCTTTCGGTGGTCTCGTCATAATGCTGTATGAGCCGCGGCCCATGAAACCTTAACCACGGCCCGATGGTGACATATCCTGTATCGTAGCCAGAAGCACGATTATGGCTAACTTTAACCTGAAATCAAATCAAAACTACTGAGGCTAGAGGGCTGCAATTTGGTGTGTTTGGTTATTGGAGGGTGGATGATCAACATACCAATTTACAGCCCTCTAGCCTCAGTAGTTTTGAAGATATGAAGGCGGACAGAAAAAGTGCGGACGGACAGGCAAAGCCGGTACGATAGTTTTCATTCACAGAAAACTAAAAGTTAATATCTTCCAGCAACCTACGATCATTTCGAAGCGGAAGGAACTCAAAGTACACGATACATTGGAAGTTACAAACCTTTGATTGAAGACCAATCGGCGACTGTTCAATATTTAGAACTATATATTGCGCAGGGCGTTAACAGGTCAGAGTCCGTGGCATCGCTGTTAGATCTAAGAGCCGGGAATAGCGATACATGTTTCTGTTACTCTGTTAATATTTTTTATATCGTTGTTTTAATATTTTTCCAATTTTTTTCAAAGATTTTTTCTATTGATGTTCTAATAGTTTTCTGTTATTTTTTAAAATATATTTTCTATCATTTTTAAATATTCTTTCTATTATTTTTTTATATTTTTTTCTATTATTGTTTAAATATTTTTCTATTATCATTTAAAATATCTTTCTATTATTGTTTTAATATTTTTTTATTA
>NC_089779.1:15512332-15524832 GCF_040412425.1 Macrobrachium rosenbergii
AAAGTGCAAGGAGAATAGTATTGAGGTATCTCAATCATCTGGACTTTGCAATGGAATGCGGTTCAACCTGACAGAAGGTAGAAGAACTGGTAATGAATATTATGGCTGTAGGAATAAGTGGAATATTCGGAACAAAATTAGTTTTAGTTTGTAAAGTTTGTTCAGTAAATAATGCGAGAGAGCTTGGTCTCAAAAGGGGTGTAAAACTGGATGCAAATGGTGTTGCAGATATTGATACCAACTTGATCCCAAAAGAGTTGTAAAAATCTGTTCCAAAAATGTCGAAAAAAATGTCAAGCCAATATTAAATTTTATATTAATCCCAAAAGTGCCGTAAAATCGGTTCCAAAAAGTGTTGAAAAAAATGTCAGGCCAATTTAAATTTTATATTAATCCCAAAAGTGCTGTAAAATCGGTTTCAAAAAGTATTGAAAAAAAAGTTAAGTCAATACTAAATTTTAAATTCCATCAGACGGCATATAGGAGTCTCACGGTAGCAACTGTACATGCATACACAAAGTACAAACACACCTCCAAAATGGTATGCCCACTGACCACTGGCTGAGAATGCCCTCCCCCCTTTTTCTCATCCCCCCAGGGGCAATGGGCGGGGGGGGGGGGCGGTAAATATCTCCACCAATCAACCCCTGCCGGGACCTGCCTTTCCATACAAAATGAGAATCAATTTTTTCGAGATGTCTAACGTCACTCGTACACTATTGTTTACCTTCCGTGTGATATATGGCCACCGGGCCAATTGCCGAAATTCATGATGCATAATATAAGTAATTGACTGATTGATTGCCTATTAAAACTGGCGTCAGGGAGGATCAGGTTTGGCTAAGTGAAAGATGGGCGTAAAAGGTTATGTCTCCAATGTCATTTCATTTAAAATTTTTTTTTTGTTATTTAGACGTCAAAAAGAAAAAGTTAGAAGTATAATGTTACAATGAATTCTTTTTGAATTTTCAATTAATGGATAAGTGATTACGAATGAATTCAAGATTAATAACAGTGTTGAATTATATACACATACACACACAATATATAAATATAAATATAAATATATATATATAATTATATATATATATAATATATATATATATATATATATATATATATATATATATATATATATATATATATATAACCCGAAAGCTTCCAATGGAGAGGCTTCAAAACTGGAAGCGAGGAAGGCACGCCTCCCCTCAAAATATTTCGGCGAGCCGAAAAGTTACAAAAGCTGTACTTTTTATCATAAATTACCAACTTATAATGGCTTATATTATCAGACCACTAGCAGCAAGAAAGAACAGCCGCCCCCCCACCCCACCTCCCCAAGCCTTACGAAGGGAGGGGGGAAGGGGTGGGGAGGAGTGGCACAGGAGAGGGGAGGAGTGGCACAGGGAGAGGGGAGGGGAAGAGAAGATAGTAGGGGAGGAGGGGAGGGGAGGGAGGGGGGGCTGAGTTCAGGGGCTTTGCTACGCAAAGTTACGAGAAACTCGGAAGTTTTTCTTTCCTCTCCACATCGAAAACTGGGAAACTATGAGCTCGGTAAGATAAGGCGATGAAATACAAGGATTTCATCTTTTTTTCTTCTTCTTTAGAAGTTCGAAGTTATGATTTTTTTTTTCCCTTCTATAACTTCAAACTTGCTGTTTCAACTATTTTAATTGTTGGGTTCAAAAGGCCACTGTATTTCAAGAAAAGTGAAAGCACATCATGAGGACATTAAAATAGTATTTTTTATACACTGTCATACACCAAGTCATTGTCAATTACAATATGCAAATATCATCAATGTGAATGCTTTCAAGCAAACATTTCATAAGGATTCATTGTATTGTAAGCAGGCATAAAATTTAGGTCAGAGGCCAAGCGCTCGGACCTATGAGGTCATTCAGCGCTGAAACGGAAATCTGAGAGTAAAGGAGGTTTGAAAGGTGTAACAGGAGGAAAACCTCGCAGTTGCACTATGAAACAATTGTTAGGAGAGGGTGGAAAGAGGATATGAACGGAGGTACAGTAAAAGCAATAAAAAGGGTTGTATCTAGGAGTCGAAGGGACGCTTCAAACAGCCGTAAGTAATGCCTACAGTGCACCGCGTGAGGTGCACTGACGGCACTACCTACCCCGCCCCATACGTGTTTATACAGACTTATTGGAGATGATCAATTTTGTAAGTTAAAATGTATCAAACTTAATTAATAGTTAATTTAGACGTCAAAGTCCATTCTATATCCTTTCTTCAAATAAAAGATAATATTCACTATGATACTGTTGCCAAAACACATTGCCATGAGCCAACGAAAAATGGGCAAATGAAAATGTTTTTAATGATGCAAATTCATCGAGGGTAAATTCAATAACCGATGTTTTTCAGCAGTGTCATGTAAATGAATTCATTTATTTATAGCTCATCTAAAAACGGCATTTGTTTTCTGAGTAAATGACCTTTGATGTTCGAAAACATTCTGTTTATTCATTCGAACAGGCGGATATATTTACCAGTGTTATTTCTGCTTAAAAACATTCACGGTTGCATAAAGAGGAATAAAAATAGTATATCACAAATATATCATAAACCAATATAGAAGAATTAAACTAACTTATTTTCACTGATCAATTAAAATATAAAAGTTATCTTCCCAAAACGGGAATGTGGCGATAACAGTTAAACTTTAATACGATGTATAAATAAAAAAAAAAAAAGTGCTGCTACAATTCATTACCAGTCAGGAAATGGAGGGGTACTGTTGTCAATTGTTGTTCATGTTGGCAGTGGCGTTTGGTTGATGTACATACACGACTTTTTAACTACAGTCCCAACCAAGATCAAAGATAAATCTTGGTCGCAACCTTCTATTTAGTCTTAAATAAATGAACGAGAGAACAATTTCTACAAAGTTAACATGTAAACCAAAGAAGCACTCCTATACGTCTAAACAGGTACTAGGTTACGGCGCTGCCAAACGTACGGACTTTTTCCGTCTCGTGATGCCATTAATGGCGCCAAATGGTGCTGTCACACCGACAGATTCGTTTCTGCCGTAAACAGACTTCTTTCTCTTTTTTGTTTCTTTACCCTCTTTGCTTTTAGCCGAGTAATATTTCTTATGCAATGAACACTATGTTCCTGGTGAAACAATTCGAATTCCGTATATGTGAATATAGAACAGGGTAGCAAGCATACCATAGGCCTAGCCTGTTTCGAAAACTAAAAAATATTCATGTCTATTCGAGTCATTAAAAGGAAAATTCGTCCATAGAATATGAAATTGACGTTAATCATAAAACAATTGATTACTTAATGTGTGCTGCTGTCAATTAGGAAGAGGAAACAATAATTCTTTTCCATTATTCCCGCGTAATCTAACAGGAAAAATCTAACAGGGAAAATGAATGACTACGGTTTAACTGGAGGATGTCGAAAACGTGCCCTTTGCCCTCTGGAAGTCCGTTGATTTGATAAGACGTTGAGCTGGATAAGAAGACTGATATAGACCACTGGACTCTGACCACAAGCAGTCATAAACATCTCCCTCGCTTTTTTTTATTCTTATCCTTACCTTTTTCTCCCCAAGTCTTAACAGCAGTAAACAGCCCATTACAAACTACAAGCAGACTCTCTCTCTCTCTCTCTCTCTCTCTCTCTCTCTCTCTCTCTCTCAATCATCAACGATTTATGGGCGATTATAAAACTTCCCTGAACGACTATCGCAACGTTTTCTGTACAAATATTAAGACGAACGTGGGACTCGGTCGCCGAAGTGATCGAAGATGGAATAGCTGCGATCGTATAAATCACCCATTCCCTGGAATTATCACTCTATAAATCCTACGTCCTGGAATCATTTTTCTCTTTATAGGAGACACGCCATTTCTCACGATGTAATTGCGGGGTTCGTAATAAGTATCTATTATCCTTTATGGGGAATTCAAACCTCTTTAAAATACTTGTATATATTCAAATTATTATTATTATTATTATTATTATTATTATTATTATTATTATTATTATTATTATTCAGAAGATGAACCCTATTCATATGGAACAAGCCCACAGGGTCCATTGACTTGAAATTCAAGCTTCAAAGATTATTATTATTATTATTATTATTATTATTCAGAAGATGAACCCTATTCATATAACTTCTTCACTTATTACGTGGACTTCTAGCTTCGTGGGCCGGCTGCTGTTTCATCAAGTGGCGCTGTATCGCCTTCGCTCCCTGCCTGAATGATTCGAGCATCGTTATTAATGGTTTTGCATCGAGGGTGCTGTTAAAACCTTTACTCACTACCTGACGAGCATCAGAGATTTGTTTTTTCGAGTACGTTCTATCTATTCACCTACTATTGTTTGTTTTTTGTTTTTGTTTAGTCATCTAGGGATGTTTCATAGAGTAGATTATATTGTCTGCGCTTACTTCACGGTTGTACAGCACTTGACGAACACGGGTGAAGATATCAACCGCTAAGGTTTAATGAGGATCTTCAGTTTCGTCGCCCTAGACCTACGCTGCAGCTGACACTGCAACTCCATCGATTAGACCTACTTTTTGAGGACTAGACCTACCTTTATGAGAAGTTGTATAGGTATTAGTAACAGTCCTCCATTTAAAGCTGCTGCAGTATTCAATTGTAAATATATTCAAATCCGACGCAGTTACCTGATATTTATTTCTGTCGTCTACTGTCATTCAGTTGATGTTCTTTTTTTAAACAAATGTTCATACTATTTTTTTGCGTATCATTTTCCATCACTGTCCTTTGCCATCACTGGATGTTCAAAAAATTTTTGTTTTTGGCTATTATGTGCTGTTTATTAAGTTCCTAAGTTTTCTATTTATTTTTATGAAAAGGCATCAGGCAAAACTAGAAAGAGCCTGCTTTAGTGTAAAGCGCTGAATGGTTTGTTAAGCCGTGACTATATATATATATATATATATATATATATATATATATATATATATATATATATATATATATATATATATACATAAACTGTATATATATACATATATCTATATATATTTGTGTGTGCCTGTGGGTAAAAGTTAAATTAACAGACAACTGATGAGAGTATAAAACATTTATCTGAAATTCCTTGTGCAACAGATTCTGTCTGTACCCAAGAACAGACACGAGTATAAAACATTTATCCAAAGTTCCCTCTGCAACAGATTCTGTCTGTATCCAAGAACAGACACAGATATCGATAAACAGACATGATAACGTATTACTCTAAACACGAAGTATTCATTTGCTTGCTTGTGTATTGCTTGCAATTTGAACTTCATAAGTTCAAGCGAAGAGATGCAATGCATTGCTACCCTAATACAATTCTTGTATTTTAATAATTTACTTTCATTTTTATCTATTTATTTAATTTACTTTTCTTATTTTTCTAAATGCTTTCTTTTTGTATTTAAGCATTACCTTCTGAATAATAATAATAATAATAATAATAATAATAATAATAATAATAATAATAATAATAATAATAATAATATGAGACTTTACGAACCCCCTTGGCTATATTTATGGTAACGTAAAGAATAATAATAATAATAATAATAATAATAATAATAATAATAATAATAATAATAATAATAATATAATAACAATAATAATAATCTTTAGAAGCTTGAATTCCAAATCAATGGCCCCTTTGGTGGGCTTGTTCCATATGAATAGGGTTCATCTTCGGAATAATAATAATAATAATAATAATAATAATAATAATAATAATAATAATAATAATAATAATAATAATAATAATAATAATAATAATAATAATAATAATCTTTGGAAGCTTGAATTCCAAGCCATAGCCCCTGTAGGCTTGTTCCATATGAATAGGGTTCATCTTCTGAATAATAATAATAATAATAATAATAATAATAATAATAATAATAATAATAATAATAATGAAGAAAGCAAAAATAAGGTATGAAATGCTAACTCCTCTTACGTAACATACACACATTTTCTCTCATGTATATTCTGTGGTTCCCATTTATCGATTAATCTCTGCTTTCATTTGTGCCGTTGCGGTTATATTGCACACGTAAAAATGAACAGCAAAAGAAAAGAAATGCTTGGTTAATTTCCAAGCCGTGTCCCGTGCTAATTGCCTATTAACTCTCTCTCTCTCTCTCTCTCTCTCTCTCTCTCTCTCTCTCTCTCTCTCTCTCTCTCTCTCGTATACAAGTTTCTCTCCCCACAGTGCTAACAGCCTGTGGAGTCTCTCTCTCTCTCTCTCTCTCTCTCTCTCTCTCTCTCTCTCTCTCTCTCTCTCTCTCTCTCGATTCCTCCCCGGTCCTGTCAGGAACAAAAGAAACAATAAAATGCCTAGACATAAAATAACCTTTTTAATCTCTCTCTCTCTCTCTCTCTCTCTCTCTCTCTCTCTCTCTCTCTCTCTCTCTCTCTCTCTCTCTCTCTCTCTCTTTCTCTCTCTGCAAAGCAAAAATAATATTCATTACTTCACACGCATGGTAAAAATCATTACTTTTAGGGCAGCCTTTAAAAAGAGTCCATGTAACTCTTTAACAGGAAAAATTAGGTTGTCACAGAAACCTCCGAATCAGGATTTCCATAGGAAACACCTATATAAATCCTTTACATCCTGTCATACGTGCAAATAGGTCTCCATCCTTTCCATGCGTGTCCTACTACAGTAACAAACAAAGGGTTCACTGTAGGCATTACCTAAGGTTCTTTGCAGAGTTCCTTCGGGCCCAAGCTGCAAACCCTGTCATCCCTTTTACTGTACCTTCGTTCATGTTCTCTCTTCCACCTTACTTTCCACCCTCTCCTAACAACTGATTCATTGGGCAACTGCGAGGTATTCCTCCTGTTACGCCTTTCAAACCTTTCTACTGTCAATTTCAGTTTCAGCGCCGAATGGCTTCTCAGGTCCCAGTATTTGGCCTTAGTCCAAATTCTATACAGAAAAGGGGAAAGTTTCCCTTCCGTTCCGTATTTAATTCATCATAGGAAAGTATAAATAGTTCCTTCAGTTACCTTACGTATGCCCTCCCTTACCTACAAACGCCAACTAAAGGTCAAAGCAAAATAGATCTTTCCTCTTTTACCCCTTGAAGTCACTCTGAGGACGCCTGACCGCACAGCACAAGAGCGCACAGATGCTGCGACCGAATTTGCATTGTCAGCAAACCGAAATAAAACAATTACGCTAGACCGAGCGCAGTCAAAAGCTAACGTTCTTGATAATGGTCGTGTGTTTGGACAACCGCTCGCCCGTCTTCGACGGAGCAATTGGGAAAACACAGGACAAACGCGTTGTCTTCAAACTTGAATCAACTTACGAGAAGAAAGCTCAGGCGTCTTCGAGTACGACAACGAAAGAAACCAGGATTAAAGATACGGTCGTACTAGCGTCTTCGGGGCGACGAAATAAAAAAAAAGAGTTTCAGTCTTACTAATTTTTTCGGTACGACAACAAAAGAAACAAGATGCAGTCGTACTAGCGTCTTCGGTACGACAACGAAAGGAACAAGGTGCAGTCGTACTAGCGTCTTCGGTACGACAACGAAAGGAACAAGATGCAGTCGTACTAGCGTCTTCGGTACGACAAAAACCAAAAAGAAACAAGATACAGTCGTACTAGCGTCTTCGACACGAAAACAAAAGAAGCAAGATACAGTTTTACTGTACTAGCGTCCTCGGTACGACAAAACAAAAAAAAAAAAGATACATTCGTACTAGAGTCTTCGGTACGACAACAAAAGAAACAAGATACAGTCGTACTAGCGTCTTCGGTACGACTAAATAAAAAATACAGTCGCACTAGCGTCTTCGGTACGACTAAATAAAAAAATACAGTCGCACTAGCGTCTTCGGTACGACTAAATAAAAAAATACAGTCGCACTAGCGTCTTCGGTACGACAACAAAACAGCCAAGATACAGTCGTACTACGTAGCGTCTTCGGTACGCCCCCCCACCCCCACCAAAGTAAGATATAGTAGTACTATTTTCATACCAGACTCTCTCTCTACAGCTCGTTCCAGGTATCGAGAGACGAAGCGAACACATTTCTCTCCCCGAGATAAGCAAGGGAGAAGATAAATGAGAGACCTTAATGATTTGCGTGAAGCAAGCCATTAAAGGTTGATGGATGCAACGCCGTTAAACTACCTTTTTTCATATATATATTATCTTACCAGTGCCTAGTATGTTCAAAAGATCTCCAATAATACAGGAGGTAATGATTAGTCTATGTCATTAAAAAATTGTACATTTTAACCTTGAAATGGATAATATAGGTCTAAATTCTCTCTTTTTTTTTATTCAGCAACATATTGTACAACTGGTCTTAGAAAATGAAATATCTCCACTACAAGTTCAATTTCTAGATATATAGCAAAAGACGAAATGAACAGAGAGAGAGAGAGAGAGAGAGAGAGAGAGAGAGAGAGAGAGAGAGAGGTATTAAAACAAAATTTAAGAAAGACCATACTTTGACGAGGAGAGAGAGACAGAGAGATATCAAAACAAAATTAAAGAAAGACCACACTCCGACGAGGAGAGAGAGAGAGAGAGAGAGAGAGAGAGAGAGAGAGAGGTATTAAAACAAAAGTAAAGAAAGACCACACTCCGACGAGGAGAGAGAGAGAGAGAGAGAGAGAGAGACAGAGAGAGAGAGAGAGAGAGAGAACAACAATAATGACCCGAGCAGCACAAACTTGCAACCGAAGCAACATGTCCGCCGCATAGTTTGCATTGGCAGCTGCACATTTCACATAGTCTTCTCCCCCATTGATTGATCGAAGTCCACCGCAGCCTCAGAGCACCAGAGGTCGGTCATTCCGTTGCATAACCTTTGACAAAGGTCCGAGTTGCTCCTGCAATTGCTTATTTCTTCCTTTCTTTCTTTCTTTCTTTCTTTCTCCCTTTCTTTGTCCCGTCTCCGTTGTTTGGTTTTCATCTTCTTTGCTTTTGTGCTTTAATGACTGCCTCTCTCTCTCTCTCTCTCTCTCTCTCTCTCTCTCTCTCTCTCTCTCTCTCTCTCTCTCTCTCTTGTCCTTCTTCTTCTTCTAAGTGTGGTATTTCTTTAATTCTGTTTTAATGCCTCTCTCTCTCTCTCTCTCTCTCTCTCTCTCTCTCTCTCTCTCTCTCTCTCTCTCTCTCATCGGACTGTGGTCTTTCTTTAATTTTGTGTTTTATTACATCTTTCTCTCTCTCTCTCTCTCTCTCTCTCGTCGGACTGTGGCCTGTCTTTAATATTGTTTTAATACCTCTCTCTTTTTCTCTCTCTTCTCTCCTCTTCTTCTTCTTTTTCTTCTACTTCTAAGTGTGGTATTTCTTTAATTCTGTTTTAATCTCTCTCTCTCTCTCTCTCTCTCTCTCTCTCTCTCTCTCTCTCTCCTCGTCGGAGTGTGGTCTTTCTTAAATTTTGTTTAAATACCTCTCTCTCTCTCTCTCTCTCTCTCTCTCTCTCTCTCTCTCTCTCTCTCTCTTCGTCGGACTGTGGTCTTTCTTTAATTTTGCTTTAATATTTCTCTCTCTCTCTCTCTCTCTCTCTCTCTCTCTCTCTCTGCTCCCGGGTCATGCAAAGTTCTCGAGAGAGAGGAAAGGAGGAGTCCAAAACAGAGAAGAAAAAGAGTTAATCATCTAGGAAGCAACTCCCAAGTCTTCTTCAATTACCATCTTTTCCCGATTCCACCACGCGAAGACGCGCACGCACATGCGCGCAGACACACACACATATACATACGCACGCACAGAGTCACATATTCGTATAGACTCATACACATACACATTTGCATAGTCTCATTCACATCACACATAGGCTTATATACTCGCACAGTCTCATATAAACACATACACATACATATTCGCGTAGTCTCAATCACATACACACACACATACAGACATAAACTTACATATTCGCACAGGTTCATACATATACACACATACAGATTTACATATTTGTACAGTCTCACAAACAAACGTACGAACACACGCACCAACACATAGACTCACTCGTATAGTCTCATTCACAATACACAAACACAGATTCACCAATTCGCAGTCTCACATGCACACATACACTCACACACTTACATAGTCGCACAGTCTCATTCACAATACACAAACACAAACTCATCAATCTGCAATCTCATATAAACACTCTCTTACATATTCGCATAGTCTCATACACAAACACAGACTCAATATTGGCATAGCCTCTCTCTCTCTCTCTCTCTCTCTCTCTCTCTCTCACACACACACACACACACACACACACACAAACACCTAGTCATAACGACCCTGGCAGCTCCGCTCTCAATTGCTTGCATATATCCACTTCATTATTCTGCTATGAGGAAATCTGGTCCATTAGATGATTCTCCGGCGCAATTTCCTCTCATTATGCTTCCTCCGTAGAGCAAGGAAAGCACCTTTGCCGCCGCTCATCTTTTTTTACGTCCTCGCAATTAGCAGTTTCGTTCGACGAAGGGTAATGAATGAGAATTCAGTTTTCAATTTGCATAAGACTGAGCGGGGGTGATTGACTGACTAAAATTTATCTGGCGTCATCGCTGCGAGGAACCTGCGTAGGACTAGATTCTTCCGAAGGGGATTGGTATGTTTCACAAGTTTACGTTGTGACACTGGATTTTGTAATCCGTATTAGGACAATAAAATAAAAAGTTGGTTTATTGTAAAAAATGAGGTTTACTATTATGTGAAAAATGGTATATTTACACAATTCTGCAAATAAAAAGATAATTATTAAATCTCTTCACAGCGCTACAGCTGTTGTTACAGAATGATACAGAAAATACAGAGTGAAATAAAGGTATTCAGGTACACTGACAAATACCAAATTAAGATTATTGTTACAGAATGATTCAGGAAATGTATTGAGAAATATATGCATTCTGGTACGGTGACAAATAACATAGTTAACAAATCCATATGCTCATTATATATACTGCATATATACTGTATATGCATATAAACTGTATATACACATATATAAATATTTATATACATATATATAATACATTATATATAAACACACACAAATGGAGACAAAATATTCTATTACACTAATACATATATAAATATTTATATACATATATATAATACATTATATATAAACACACACAAATGGAGACAAAGTATTCTATTACACTAATACATCAGATTTCTTTTTATAACTGTGAGATTCCCCCACCAAAATTACAACCACGGGAACAGAGAGAGGAAAATTTAATAACGGATCTGTCGAACAATATGATCTTTATTTACCAAACACAGCAAATGTCGTGAGCAATACAATAAGCCAGTCATCATTCAGTCCTTTATTAACATTCTTATCAGAGAGAGAGAGAGAGAGAGAGAGAGAGAGAGAGGGGGGGGGGGTTCCAAGGAAATGCGAATCTGGCATGGAAATTGACAATTGGAGGAATAAAAAGAAATTGTAAACTGACCTCACATTTATTAGAGCGTTCGTATTGTTTACTTAGACAAGTTTTTTTAAAAATGAGAAAGACGATGATATGTATTCCGGAATTACAAACAATGTGAGTCTGTGTTTATATGCATGCAAGAGTGTGTGTGTGAGTATATACATACATACATACATACATACATACATACATACATACATACATACATACATACATAATATATATAATATATATACATACATACATACATACATACATAATATATATAATATACATATATATATATGTATATATACGTATATATATCTACATATATTTATTAATAAAAAAATAAAAACCTGAACTTTATGCTTGTTTAGAAGGTCGGTACCCCGAAATGAAGAACAGTGTCATACCTCTCTCTCTCTCTCTCTCTCTCTCTCTCTCTCTCTCCCGCTTCTCCAACTCATCGCGATCGTAATACGAAATATAACTCGAACAGCTGAGGTTGCTTGACATTGTGCTATATGTGTTTGTGTGTGTGTGTTTGTGACTGCGTGTTTGTGTGCAAGGGGTCAATTAAGTGACCCAAGCAAAAGCCAAATAAACTCGAGCCTTCAACAAACACCGCCTTCAACGAATAAACACGATAAAAAAAGGAATAAGAAGAGTGGGAAGAAGACGAACTCACCCCCCCCCCATATTCTCCACCAGAGAGCGATATTTACGTAGGAAAAATCGCAACAGAAACAATTGAGTTTTCCGTACAGCGTATAATGCTGTATGAAACTTTCACCCGCGGCCCATGAAACTTTCAGCCACGGCCCGGGGGTGGCCTGTGTTGCTGGCACCTATAGCGGTGCCAGACGCATGATCATGGATAATTTAAACCTTAAATAAAATAAAAACTACTGAGGTGGCTAGAGGGCTGCAATTTGGTATGTTTGATGATTGGAGGGTGGGTGATCAACATACCAATTTGCAGCCCTCTAGCCTCTAGTCTTTAAGATCTGAGGGCGGATATAAAAAGTGCGGTCAGAAAAAGTGCGGCCAGAAAAATGCGGACAGA